>NW_021680466.1:454516-476507 GCF_001412515.2 Diachasma alloeum | reverse complement strand
ACTCCTGTGTGTATAAACACACAGGTGTATAAAACTTCAACTGCGTGAAACACACCGGTGTATAAAAATGCAATTGCGTGATACACACAGGTGTATAAAAATGCAACTGCGTGATACACACAGGTGTATAAAAATGCAACTTCGTGAAACACACAGGTGTATAAAAATACAATTGCGTGAAACNACACAGTAGTATGAAACTTCAACTGCGTGAAACACACAGTAGTATGAAACTTCAACTGCGTGAAATACACAGCAGTATGAAAATTCGGCTGCGTGAAACACACAAACTTCACGCATGCGTGGAGTGTACGGGAGTGATTCATGCAATGGTGCGAATAGTCACGGCCAATTTATATCTGGACCTGAATTTATGTTTAAAGCTGAATTTATGCCCGAGACTAAATTCATGTAAGACACTAATTTCCAATACAACACTATTCACGAAATCAATTAATACTCTTCTCCATTCAACCCATGAAATCATCATATTTTATCAATTCTTGGACATATTTTAAGGATTAATTGTGTACTGTAGGAGGTATCACCAGTCAAGATGATTATTCATACAAAATTTTTATTTATACTCGTCAATTTGGGTATAAACCTGAATTTAAACCATGCCCCGAATACATTAACAATTTTGAATATAAGCCACGACCGGAATTTAAGCCTCGACTGAAATTTACTTTAAGACAATTTTAATTTCGTTGCCCCTAAATTTACATCACAGCCTGAAATTGTGTCTAAACCTGAATTTACTCCACATGCTCAGTTTTGTTGTGACTAAATTCATATCAGAGTCGGAATTTATGCCTGGACCTGAATTTATGTTTAAACCTGAATTTCTGCCAGAGACTAAATTCATGAGAGACACTAATTTCAATATTTGAAGCTGTCCAATAAATAAATCAATACTCCTCTCCATTGAACCCAACAAATCATCAATTGCTCATCAATTTTTTGATATTTCTTGAAGTTTATTATGGAGTCTCTATATTAATTGATGACTCATCGATTCTCAACAAAGAGTCACCTATTTTCTTGTCAATTGAAGAAAGTAAAAATGCTGTCAATTTACTTTGACATGCATTGTCATCGAGTTCGTCACTTGCCGAGGGTATATAAGACCCCAGTGATTGATTGCTATATTCTTTCCGTGGCTACGTCGAGTGCAATATGAATCCAGCAGTCAAGACGATTTTATTATTGCTGGTAAGTAAATCCTGATTTCCATTTGTTCAACTATTTTTCTTTTAATTAATGAATAAATGGATCATCCAGGTGATCTTTACACCCACAAACGGAAAGGTCTGCGTACCCATACTGAAGACACGACGAGAAGTCGAATCAGCTATGAAATTACCGGGGAGAATTCACATTTGGGACTCCTCTATTCGAGATTTCGGCCTTCTCGAGGCACTCATGAGAGATGGAGAGCTTTTATGCAGTGTTGATTTCATCACTCGTGAGGACTTCGAGGGGAGGACCCTTGTGGTTGCCGTAGCCTCAGTAAGTTTAGAATCTTAAGAATCTTAGAAACAATCTCACAAATTGAAAAAAAAAACACGAAAGTTCATTTCATTCTAAAACAAGTGGGAAATTGCTCTTGTATTTCATATAGTAAAGTTACTTTTGCTAATGAGTTAGTAATATGTCGCCGAGTGGTTATTTTGCCCATCATTTCCTGTTATCACGTATAATTCATTGTTTGCTTCCTTTTGTCAAATTGAAGAAGATTTCTTTTCAACTAATTTTGTCACATTTTCAAATTAATTGAATGTTATCATCATCATTATTCTCATTATCCCTTTGTTCCGTACAACCGATTGTCTTTTTTACGGTTCAATATCTCCCCTCAGCCCTTCGATAAAATGTTAATAGAAAAATTTTATTTACCCATACTTGAATGAATTTGAAAAATTACATTTGTATACATTCATGAAAAATTCTAAATTTTCAACAATCATCATAAAAATCAAATTAACCAATATAGCTATCATAATCATCTTTTAATTTCGATTTAATGGCATTAAAAGAGACATTTTAAGAAGCTATGATTTAATCCATTTGAATATCACATTCAAAGATATTCCCGGAATTATGGTTTTTAAAAAATACAAATTTTTTGCAAATTTTCAAATAAATCAAAATAACGATTATTGCTATCACCTTCATCTTCGAACTCGGTCAATAGGACATCCAAACGAATTTTTGATGCCATCATTCAATCAATTCAGAATATTTTTTTAGTTATCGTGCACGAAGAGAAATGTTCCGTAAAAATTACGGAACTCTCACTTCACTCACCGATTACGGAATCGACTCAGAAAATTTAAGTGACGATATCGTCATTTTTCTGAAGAGATTCAGATAAAAATTATGGAACGCTCCGGAATTACGGAAAAGATACGTAATTTTCATTGAATATTTCTCTCCGTGTGGGACAACTGATTTTCGAAAAAATTTGAAAATTAGAAAAAACTAATCGATGAATTAAATTTTAATCAATAGCGATCGATAGGGTTCTACAATACCCACATTTGAAAAAAATAGTATATTTCGTAACGAGTGCAAAAAAGTGTTTTTTGGCGAGAGGGAGGTTATATAATCCCACGAGCTAAAAAACATTTTTTCACGAGTTACGAACAATATTTTTCATCACAATGTGGCGGAAATTGGACTTTTAGGCACGCAGCGTGATGAAAAATGTAATTCCATCCATTCATTAGCGAATAATTGAAGAAAAATTTTGTCATCTACGTACACACATACACACACACATTGCATTTTGTTTATGAATCATACCGGGTCGATATAACCCAAAAAATCCAAAATTCAAATTCAAACGATTACAAAGCTTTCATTCGAAAGGAAAAAAAAAGTTAACTTTCACTCTCTCATTTTTTTAGAGGCGCCCTTATGTTCGCGTCGAGGGTAATTACACCAGAGTTAGTGGCTACCTTGGGGATATATGGACGAGCTTGGAAAAAACCTTGAACTTTACGTAAATGGTCAATAACTTGATGTTCGATAAAAAAAAAAAGTTAAATCATCTCTTGTTTCAGATCAATTTTCGTAAAACCAGGAGCAAGCAATAGAAAAATGTTGACAAATGGAACTATCGATGTATTGTTGGAAGCCAAGATCATGAACACGTACCCAGCTGGCCACTACGTATACAGTTATCAAGTCGCCACAAACTCGTAAATTCCTTCAACTCATTGAAAATAACAAATCTTTGCTCCCTTGTATCCCCATTACTCACTTTCAACCCTTCTCTTGATGGCTGCCTCACATTTATAGAATTTTTTTATAATTTCTTTGCTGCAATTAATTCCGTTACGGACTGATAAAGGAGTGGGGGGGGGAGGGATTATCTCCAAATCTATAGATGGCAAAATTCTCCTGAAAATCTTTTTTGTGGAAAATTCCATTGGCTACGAAAAAGGTCTAAATGATGATTCGGCTATCTCCTTTTGATTCTGAGATACGTTGAAAAAACTGATTCTGAATTTTCTGCGGCTGTAGTGGTCACGCGGGGAAAGTGTGGCTCCAGCTGTCATTCAAGCTAAGCAGCGTTCAATCTGCCCAGTACTTGGATGGGTGTCCGCATCCATCCGGATGGATGGAACATCTAACCGCGTGGGACTACAGTCGCTAGGCACGAATGTAGAGAACCACTGTGCCCATTGAGTCAGTGTGACTAATGGACACAGTGGAATCTCTGCATTATCGGCCGCCTGCACGACTGAGGTTTTTTCCATGGTTTCCCTGGCAGTTCAATCCCGAATGGGGAGCAGTTGGGGATAAAGTAAGGTTGGCCCATGGTAACACAGATAGGGAAGGGAACAAAATGTAAAAAACCGAGAGGGTATACATATGGAACCAAAATATTTTCTGCTGATGACTCGTAATCGACGAATTATTATTTTTAGATATTCATTATTCGCGTTATCAGAAGGTACGAAAATATCAGTTTGGTGGTACGTCAAGATCTTCAGCGGTGGTCTCTGGGCCATGACCTCTCTCTTTCTTATCGGTATAACATTCATGCTAGTGGGAATGTACAGGATTAAAAAAACTACCTGTCATGATTACGTCGAGTGTCATGATGAGCTTGATGCTGTTTCACTGGATTTATTGTGTGCTTTAGGAGGTATTACTGGTCAAGGTAATTATTTATATAAAATTAGTATTTCTTCTTTTAAATTTTCACCTGGACCTGAATTAAAACCTGGAATTCACGCATTGAGCTAAATTTTATTCTGAACCTGAATTTAATCCGTGACCGGATTTCAGCTCCGATCTGAATTTAATCTGCGACATGAACTCAAGTCCGGACCTGAATAGAATCTGCGATCTGAATCTAATACGCGATCTGAATTAAACGTGACCTGAAGCGAATCCACGACCTGCATTTAATCCGCGGCAGGATTTAAGCCCCGACCTGAAATTAAGAAGTGACCTGAATTTAAGTCCCGGCCAGGAATTGAGAAATTACCTAAATTCACGCCCAACCTGGAATTAAGACGCGACCTGAATTTAAGCCTTGACTTGAATTTAAGCGTCGACCTGAAATTAATTCGTGATCTGAATTTAAGCCTTGACTTGGATTTTTATGAACGTGATTTTTTTAACTTTTGAACCTGAATTGATAGGGAGACCTGAATTTATGCCTTGTCCTAAATTCAGACCTGAACCCAAAAATTCTTTTGAAATTACATCCTAACCCTCACCCCCCAATCCAAAATAAAAAAATCTGTCCAGGAGTCCAGATGATGCCCTCATCACCGTCCTTGAGGATCCTCATGATAACATCACTGATGATGGGTCTCCTCATATACAGCGGTTTCTCCGGCAACCTTACCTCATACCTCGCCTCACGAGGTAGCTTCACTCCCCTACAATCCATCCACGACGTCGCCCAGAAGCGAACACACTCCTTATGCATGAGGCGCAACAGTCTCGTGTACAAGGACATAATGACCTCGGTATTGGGCCCTGGATTATCATTAAAGGGCCTCATCAATACCGGCAACTGTCCCGACATGAGAGACTCCAAGAATCTTTGCAAATCCGATGTTATTTACATGGAAGCACCGGACATATTTATCGACGCTTATCGACAGTCAACACAACGATGCAAAATGATTCAACTGCCTGGTAACTACTGGGGATTGAGGATCTCTTTCGTATTCGCTCGATTCTCACCTTATCGGCGGGTTATCGACAGATAGTAAGTGATAGATCGTTCAACTAGGGATACTTCGTACACTTTTTTTTCATTAAAAAAAAAGCTATTTGGAAAATTCCACTTTGAAATTCTGAATTTATTTAGTTTGAATTTCATTTTTTTTTCTTCAATTTCACCGTATAGTTTTCAGTTTAATGGTTTCTCATTCCTTCATCCCGTTTTTGCCGCATATTTTTTTTTCCCCCCAATGGCATTTCCAGTTTTTCCAATCAGTGCTTCTTTTCTGAGGTGTTCCCGCGCGGCCACCCATCCATCTAGTGACCACGCTCAGCGCTGCTTAGCTTCCCAGAGCTAAGCCGCAGTGCGCTAGCCCGTAGGGCTCATTTGAATTTAATTTAATTTATTTATTTATTTACTCATACTTCGAATTTATTTCATTATAGAATTGAAAAAAAAACATTAAAAATCATGATTTTTTTTAACTTGAAAAAAAAAAATTTTTTGTTCGAAAACTTCGGAAAAAATTATTTGAAAATAAATTGAAGACCGACGACGGTGGCCGAAAAAAGTATTATTCCCATCAGTACTCCCAAGAATGAAAAAAAGTTGACAAAAAAAATATTGAATGAAAAAAAATTTTTTTTGTTTACTTGCGTCAAACTATCGTTTTTTTACTGTTTAATTTTGCCCCACTCTCCCTATATACTATAAATAAAAATTTTCTATTAACATTATATCCAAAGGCAGAGGGGAGAAAGTAACTGTAAAAAAGACAGTCGGGTGCATAGACGAAAGCAATAATAAGAATACTGACGATGGTAACAGTCAACTAAGTTGAAAATTCGACAAAATTAGTTACAAAGAAATCGTACTTAATTTAATAAAATGAAATAAATAATGAATTATACGTACTAGACAGAAATTATGTGCAAAATTACCATTCGGAAGGATATTGCTAATTTATTAGCAAAAATAATAACTGTACTAATACAAGTGCACTTTTTCACTTGTTTTTATTAAAAAATGAACTTGATTATTTATTCAGCTTGATGAGACTCCACTCATCAGGGATTTTTGACTATCTCGAGAGAAAGTGGATATCCCGAGAATTACGTGACGACGTGCACCATAAATTTGACTTCAAACCTGTTGAATACGGCCACATAATAATTATATTTCTGGGATTATGCACGATGATTCTACTCAGTGCATTGATCTGCATTTTTGAGATAATATGGCATCGAATTAAATTGAGATGTGAGAGAAAACGGAAGATCAAAAGACGCCTGAAGACACTGGTGAAATTGACAGAGGGAAATTTCCCGAAAAATTCGTACCTGAAGAGCAATTATCCCCAAATAAAGAGAATTACGTGAAAATGAATTGATTAATTCCATAAACTTTTCAAAGCAATGTCGAATTTATTTAATTCATTCATGTTATTTACATATACTTCACACCTCCATTCACCATTGATTAATAATAACTTAAATGAAAAGAAGAATTTTAATTTCTTTTCACAATCAATGACATTACAATACAGTGACTTAAAATTTCATATTCTCTTTCTCATCGGAAAATAATTCACTTTTTATTATTTATTATCATCACTATCCTGCCCGCAGAAATAATGCACTCGAAAATCATCAATTAATCTACTTCATATTATCAAACTGCATCGTGTTTAATACAAAAAGTATTTTACATTGTGAGATGATTATTTGGAATCAAGTGGATGAAGAATAATTAATCAATTGGATTGTTGGTTTGTGGTGTTAACCAATAACAGCATTATTTCTTCCCCCAATTCACTCCATGAAAAATGATTAATTATTGGATATAGAGGTATTGTTGAACGTTTATACTCAGCGAAAGACATTGACTGAATAAAACACTTGCTTATGAATTTGTTCAGTGCCTGAATAAAAATGAAAAACAAAAAGCCCGATTAACTAGATATGTATGCACTATCAACGTGAAAACATTTAAACATCCACCAATCATTCACATCATGGCGATTTTTTTTATTGGAAGACGCCCACCCCTCAGCTATATTTCCATAATAATTAACAACAAACATGATGGTAATTATGATTAAGGATATCCAAGTATCTTTTACAGTTTGGTACAGATCACAATAAAGATTCAACTATTTTCAATCATCAAATTTGTCAATTAAATTGACTAAGAAAATTTGGAAGAAAATCATGAAGATTCAGAGTTATTAGAATGACATTTTCTACAGAATTATTATTTTTAAAAGATTCCCTGTTTGTAAATAAATAATTGAAATTGTATAAACTTTCGGAAATCTTATTTTTGTCTGAGAAGACGACGGTTATAAAAATTTTTTTAAAGAAGAACAATTGAAAAATGTGATTGATGATTTTTGAAAATTGTTAGTTTTTGCCCAAAAAATTTGTTTTTCCAACTTGGTCCCAATATCTCTGCGGGGTTTCAAGCTATAAAATCGCCCTTTGGTTCACTCAAAGAACAGGAAAAACTCGTCAAAATGAGGCGTCATACATAACATTATCTTCAGTTTGATGGGGTTTACGGAAAAAAACTTTTTTTTTAATCGTTAATTACTCAAAAAGCTAAGTTTTTTCCATCAGAAATTTGAGAAATTGTCTTTCGCCGCAGTTCAGCGGTTGTTAATTTTTTTATTGAGACAAGTATTGAAAAATGACCGAAAATCGCTATTATTCGTGCAATTATCGTCCAAACAAGTAAATATTCAATTAAATATTAGCAAATGGTGGAGGTTAGACTTATTATATCTTCCATTATTCATCTTCAGTATGATTTTTTGAGTGACAAATTTGTATTGCTCTAATTATACAATAGAAATACATTTTTCATTTGTTGGTAATCGAGAATTTAATTGAATTGACTCATTTTTTTATTATTCAGGTGAATATATTTACTCATTTGGGGCATAATTGCATGAATAACAGTGATTTTCGGTCGTTTTCAATACTTGTCCCACTGAAAAAAATGATAACCGCCGAATTGCGGCAAAAGACAAACTAATTGTCGCCAAAATTCCTTTACTTTTATTGAGAATTTTTAGTGAAAATTTCAGATTTTTTATTAAATTAGCCTTTTTAGTAATTAACGATTGAAAAATAGTATATTGTGTTACAAGTGCGTAAAGAACCACTTTTTCGCACGTACGCGTAACACATCCTATTTTTTGTAATAACTGCCGAGTTCACTGTTTGGAACCGTAGTAGAACTAAAGTGGTTGCTTTTGTGCATGATGTGCGTAAAGTTCAAGGTAGTGCGTAAAATGAATTGGTAGTGCGTAAAGCGACGCTTTACGCATTCGAAATTCACTTTACGCACGACCTCTGAACTTGACGCACATTGTGCGTAAAACAACCACTTTACATACACTAAACGGTTTCGAAAAGTGAACTTTTGAGGCAGATATTACAAAAAAATGTTTTCCCGTATAAACCCCGTCAAACTGACGATAATGCAATGTATGACGTCTCATTTTGAAAGGTTTTTCATGTTCTTTGAGTCAAAGGGCGATTTGATAGTTTGAAACTCCGCAGAAATATTGGGCACAATTTGGAAAAAAAATTTGTTTTACGAAAAATTCGGACCTGCAAAGTTTAAATAATAAAATCATTGTAAAACGACTGGAAACGAGGGTCAAATGGGGCTCAATCCGATAGAAAAATATTTCAGTAAAGAAAAAATAACCAAAGTACGTGGATATGCTCAATTAACGTACACAATGTCAAAGATATTGCCACTCAGTTATTTCTCTATTGTATGGAGGAATAAGGTGAATTGAGACCGTGAATTCAATTCATTAAATCCACTGTTTGTATCATCATCAGGTTTATTGATTAATTTAATATGAAAATAAATAATAAAAAATTTTACGTCGCCATTGGGGATTGGATGTCACCAGAGAAATGATGATTGAAATTTTATCCTTGGGGTTTTAACATTTCTTCTCAAAAAATTGCGTGACCATTCCAATTGTTATCGTTATTCATCCCTCATTTTTAGTGCCATTCATGGTTTCTAGGGATTGACTCTGCACGATGAATTTATCTCATGATCTCACTCAACTGAAGTCAATGAAAAAATTTATTCTCTCGAATTTTTAACACTACCAAACCTCGCACTTGTCCCCGGGATTCATTTTTGAACCCTTCGGGCAGTTGAATTCAGCTGAAAATTCTGGCAAATTTGAAAGTGGTCCTATGACTCGGTATTTTGGTGGACAGTGCGAGTCTTTCTCTACTTGAAGGCCTATTGACTCTGGTGTTATTGCGGAACACCAGACCTGGGCAAAATTCAGGAAAAATAGTTGGCGATGGGTGAGTTGGAGACCTGGCAATGGCAATTGGTCTTGATAGCTCTTCAGGGTGGCCAGATATGCGTGATAGGCAGCTTTGAGACCTCCATTATCAGCTATATTTTCACCTGAAGCCAAGAAGAAAAACCTCGTCAAATGAATAGTTCAATTTTCCGTGGAAAAAAAGCAAGCAGGGGGCAGTGCAAAAGTTTATACATTGTTAAAAATTTTCGTCTGAATTTTCCCTGCCAAATCGCGGAAATTTTTATCGTGTTTAATTTCCACTGAAACTTCAGGAAATCTCGTAATTGAAAAATCAAATATACCATAGATTTTTAGTTTGAATTATCAGAAAATCAATAGAATTCTTGATTTTTCCGTTCAATTATTCCGTGAAAATTCGGGAAAATCAGGAAAATTCGAGGAAAAATTGAAAATTCATATCATTTTGTTTCTGAATTTTGTCAAGCTGTGAAATTTCTGTTCGATTTCCACTGAAAACTCATGAATTTCTTTGAATTCTATACAAAACGAAATTTTATCACGATTCTCCCCCTAAATCGAATTCAATTTTATCGAATTTAATTTCTAACATGAAAAATCCAATATTTCAAATACTTTGTATGAACGGGTATATATTTTCTGTCCAAATTTCAAGTTGATATCTCGCTTTTGGCGCAAACTAGCAAACTACAATTTTTTTAATGAAAAAACAAAAACAGGAATATTTCCATAACTTTGTATGAACGGGTATATGTGTTTTGATTGATTTAGATAGAAGGCATCGAAACGAATATTTTGAATATAAAAAAATCGAAATCAGTCCCCTAGTTTTGAAGATATTTGTGGAAAACAATTTAAAAACGAATCGCTTTTTTTTCAAAAAACATTAGATCGATCGAGTTGGAATTTTGCAAAATTGGAGAATGTGAAAATTGGACGGTTACAATGCTTCCATTCGGAAGCAAAAAACGAAATTGATAAATTTATTCACCTAGGGTTTGTCGTCCGTTAATGTTTCTCCCCTCAATTTGAAAATCGCCATATTGTTCCACAAAACATTCGGTTCTGTTTTTGAATCTGTCTATTGTTGCGTTGTTCCACCATTTGTGGAGATTCCCATGTAGATCGTATTCACGTCCTGAAAAAATGAAAGAAAATCAATTTTTTATTGAATTTTGGTCTTGGGAGTGGAAAAAAAACTACTGAAATGCGAAAAAAAACATTGAGCCGTAAATTGTCAGCCAACGAGGGATGGAAAAATCTGAAAGATGGTTTAAAAAATTCGTTCATTCTGTAGAATTTTATTCATTTTATTATTTTTTTCAAAATTCGTTTCATTCAGTTTCAACAAATGTTTGAAAATACGAGGTGGAGGCGCCGCCATCTTTTAGGCTTCTTGCAACATGGCGGCGTCGGTCGAAATAATTTGTTTTCTTTAGGAAATTGGGAAATATGTTGTTCTTAAAACTACTATAATTTTTTAGATACTTCAATTGACAAAATCAATTTTTTTTCAATTCTTCCGGTTAGCCAGTCAATTGTAATTGAAGAAAAACAACGCGTGGCGGGGTTTCCCTCATAGTGTGACCAAACTATGTTTAAGGATGTTTAGCTAGTGTCGGTAAATTGTCGGTAAATGTGTTTTTTTTTTTCATGGTCAAGGAAAATTCTGTAATTTTTTCGGCTGACAGCAAAACACATAAAATTAACATTTCTAACGTCAAAAGAAAATTAATCACAATAGTCTCGGCAGAAATGAATAAACTAATTTTTCCTGATACACGGGCTCTTATGAAATTTCTGTTCAAATTGATAATTATCATCGCAGTATACCCTAACCGGGTCGAAGCGATGTAAAATAACGATTAAAAAAAATTGATAATTCATCTAGTAGAAGACTCTAAAAATAGAAATAAAAATAGAAGGTAATGTGTAAAATCATACTGAATCCAGTGGCCAGAGAAAAATCTGGGGTACCCGGCAAAAAGAGGAAATATTTGAATGATTCTATCGCATATAAGCGCATGTTAGCGCATGCATTTGGTGCATTTTGTCTATTTCATTTCTAAATAATGAACATGGGTTGGTGGATTGACATTTGTATCAAAGTGAAGGTAATATCTTCATCTCTCAGTTTTAAAAAAACATCAATTTTTTTCAAGTATTTGCGATTTTGGAGAAACATTCTTAAGGTTATTGGAGACAAAAACGGTAACACCAATGTTTTTTATAGAGGATAATTTCATCTGACTATCGTCTCGATGTCATTTTGCCCCAGACTCTCATTTTTTAACTCTTCAAAGATTAAAACAAATACATTCTCACCCTGATCATCGAATGCATGAGTCAGTTCATGACCCATGACCACTCCAATCCCCCCGAAGTTGAGACTACTGGGGTTCTCCATGTCGTAGAAAGGGTTCTGGAGAATTCCAGCTGGAAAAACAATTTGATTCTTGGTCGGTGAGTAGTAGGCGTTGACAGTCAGTGGTGTCATGATCCAGGTGGTCTTGTTGACTGGTCTGTCCAGCTTCTCCAGGTTCTTCCTCAAGGTGTATTTGTTCACTCTGATGTTATTCAGGAAGTACTCGTTCTGCCTTATCTGGAGATCCTTGTAGCGCTCGTCGAGCTCGTTAGAGTTGAGGATGAAATTGGGAAAGCCTATCATGTCGGCTATGGCATTGGCCTTCTCCTCGGCGGCCTTGCGGGTCTCCTCGTCCATCCAGTCGAGGTTCTTCAGGTTCTTGACGAATGCCGCACGAATCTCGTTGATCATCTCCTCGGCCTGGAATAATTCTTTTTGTGACATTGGAAAATAAATTATTTATTCAAAATAACAATCGGATTGTGCTCCAATTTTCTTCATAATTTTTTTTTTGCATCTTCGAGTTTCTCTTTTTCTCGTGATAGCCGTACGCGGAGACACATGTGGCATCCAGTCAGGCGAATGGTGGAATGAACCCCACAGGGACGGGGGAATTGTTACTGGGGTTGGAAAGATACTCTTTAAATTGAATGAAGACGATTAAAAAAAAGGGATGAAAAATAAATTTTCAATTGCATTATTTATGCAAAAAAATATCAGATTATGGTGCTAAGATCGTCAACTTGCACTAGGTGTGAGAATTAGTTTTCATACTTTGGGTTTGCTCTTCCCATGGAACACATCTCTGACGAACATGGCCCCTATGGCGAACCCCATGACGTTGTTTGTGTCACTGACGCAGTATCTCCACTGCTCCTCTCTCCCTTCTGACCCTATCAGAGCCTTCCTCAGGCCCTTGTAGGCCTCTCTGAAGGGTTTTGATAGAAATGCGGTGAGGGATCTCACTGTCTGCCATACTAAATAATTATTAAGAACTCTAGAACAAGAAGAGACGAGAGAAAATTGATTAATTGATTGATTGATTAACCTTTTTTTATGAAGAACATCTTTAATCTCTTGCGCTAGAAAAATTATCACAGGTTTTTTTTATTACAAAGAATATTGGTCTTGAGGTAGAAATGAGGAAATTATTTTTTACACTTACATTTTACCGTCAGTAGTTTTATTATACTCCTGAACCAATTTCGTGAGTTTCTTGAAGTATCCAGGTGCAAAATTAACAATTTTAGTTTTACTGTTAATTTTTTTATTCACCAATTTCGTTGCGTTTTGAAAATAATCCAACCAGGACATCTGAAAAATAGTCGAGAGGATTGATTTTCTGAGTTTATTGAGTCGCAATTCTGCAGCGAAGTGATGAACTCCTCTCGTTTTTTGGCGAAAAAAATGGGTAATTCACTTTGAACTTTTCAGTTTCATCGCTTCACCACTGAATTATTATCCGTTAACATTCTTCAATTGAAAGAGGATTTACGTGTACTGACAAATGGTGCTAGTTTCTGTAAATCACCGACGGTCATGAGATTGTACAGCTTCTCCTCGTCTCTCCTCTCCTCCTGGGGAGTCGTTATCTCAGCTATTTTAGTTTCAAAGTCGATCACAGCCTGCATCTGACGCTGAGTCTCAGCCTCTTCACCCCCCAGTAGCACTCCGATCTGATGATAACAATTGTAATTCGGATTTTCTATGATTTTTTGTCATTTTTAAACATTAATTTACCTATCATCAATACCTTGGTCATGTAATCGAGGTATGCGGCGAGGACTTTTCCATGCTCTGTCTTGTTCAAATAGTTGTCGGTGGTGGGGAGGGTAAGACCACCTTGGTCAATCTGAAAATATAATAAAATGACGATTTTTTTGCAAATGAATCGATGTAATTAAATCTTTTTCGCCATTAATTAAAATTTAAATCATCCATTAGTTTTTTAATTTTAGAATTTTTTCGGAAATCGGTTGTCCGACGATAACTAAAAAGAAAATGTTCTGAATTGATAAATGATGGCTTAAAAAATTTGTTTGAATGTTTTTTTGACCTAGTTCGAAAATGAAGGCGATAGCAATAATCGTTATTTTGATTTATTTGAAAATTTGCAAAAATTTTGTATTTTTTCAAAATCAGAATTTCAGGGGTATCTTTGAATATCAGGCTTCAAATGAATTCAATCGTAGCTTAAAATGTTTGTTTCAATGCCATTAAATCGAAGTTAAAAGATGATTATGATAGCTACATTGGTTGATTTGATTTTTATCATGATTGTTGAAAATTTCGAATTTTCCATGAATTTCCCTGAAAGTGAACTTTCTGATGGTTTCTTCAAATGTGATGTTTCAAATTCATTCGAGTATGTATAAATAAAATTTTTCTATTAACATTTTATCGAAGGGCTGAGAGGAGAGGTAGAACTGTAAAAAAGACAAACGATTGTATAGAAGAAAGCGGTAATGAGAATAATTATGATGATAACATTCAACTGAGTTGAAAATCTGAGAAAATTAGTTTTAAAAAAATATTCAATTTAATAAAATGAAATAAACAATGAATTATACATGATAGAAGAAAATCATGTGCAAAATAACCATTTGGAAGCAAATTACTCATTTATTTGCATAAATAAAGATACTATGGCAATACAAGAACTATTTTCCGCTTTTTTCCCTAAAGGAAGAATTATGGAAATGAATGGATGAACAAGTGCTAAAAATCTGGAAAACTTCAGGTGTCATTTGAACCTTTTCGAAAATAATCCTGATTTTTGAAAGATTTTTTTTATTACTCCAGTGCCTCAAAACAATTTCATTTTTTTTTTGAATTTTTAAAAAATGAAAACTATTAATCGAGAAAACTTACTTGGATGATGTGTTTGGTGCTATTCCTGTCATCCTCGTTGACAGCCCACGCAAAAAGTCCCCCCATATTGTATACATTCTGCAGCACGTGCATACTGTTCTGGAGACTCCATCGACTGACATTGAATCCCCCCGTGATATTCCACCCCCCGACGTTCTCCAGAAGCGTCAGCATGGGCTGTCCCCCGAGAGCCTCAATGGTCTCATTAGCATCCATGCACGATAAATAATACAATTTTGCTTTTTGTTCGGCTTTTGATTTCATCTCAGCAAATGGTTTCTCTGAATAAAATTCATAATAGAATTACAAAAAATTCATCTCACAAGGATTTTTACTAAAATTTCGGCTGCAGTTATTGGAAATTTTCATAACATTGAAGTTCCATTGAAATTTCGAGGAATTTTGTCGGTGAAAATTTAAACTTTTAGAAAAATTCGATGAAAAGTGTAACATTTAATTCAATTATTCCATGAAAATTAGGAGAAATCAAGAAAATTCAGGATAATGTATTCTTGAATTTTCAATTAATTGAAAATTGTGCGTAATTTGACACTGAATATTCACATTTTGACTGAAAATTCAAGAGATTTGTGGAGCTTTCATCGTTCTACTGCTCAAAAATTGTGGAATTTCACTGGATATTCAGTGAAATTTGGAATTTCATCAGTTTTTTCCCCTAAATTGAATTTAAGGATATGCAAGTATCTTTTCCAGTCTGGTACAGGTCAAACTATGGAATCAGCCATTTTCAATCATCAAATTCGTCAATTAAGTTGCGTGAAAAAAATTTGAAAAAAATCATGAATATTTAGCGCCATTAAAATTACATTTTGCACAGAATTATCATGTTTTGAACATTTCTTGTTCATAAATATATTATTGAAATTGTTTAAACATTCGGAAACCTTATTGTTTATAATCGTGATTGTTTATAAATGATTTTTAGAAAAAGCTCGAAATTTAAAAAAATTGCAATTTTAAATAATTTCATCAATCTTCCTCCATAAATGAACTTTATAATTTTTTCAGGTTCTTAAAATGTTTTCTAACTGTTCAACATCGAGATTCAAATTCAGACCTGCAAAGTTTAAATAATAAAATCATTGTAAAATATCCGAAAACTTCGGGTCAAATGGGGCTCAAATGAAAACTCCGATGTTCGACTACAAAAGTAGAAAAGCATTTTACTGGAGAAAAAATAGCCAAAGTACTTGGACATTCTTGACGTCTCTCTCAATTTCAATTTTTCTCCACTAGTGAATATTCCTCACACATCAGGTGCCTTATTGATCATAACGAAGCATACAAACCTAGAACATTTTTTACAACTAGCTGATTCTCCTGCTCCAGTTTTCCAAAAGTCCCCCACATGCTCTTGCCATCGGGTATTGGATTCTTCTTGATCCAGCCGCCGCACGCATACTCATAAAAATCATCGCATGGATCGACTTTGGGGTTGATGCTGTTGATGATGGAAGCAGCGACCGTGACGCAACGCTCGGTCAAGCAGTGCAGACCTTCTGCAAAAGCCAGTGATTAGACTCTCGTGGTTATAAATTTCCAAACGCCCCCTCGAGATAACATTGATTATCATTCTGTATTGATACGGACCATCTGAGTTTGATGTTACGTGCAGAATTTGTGCGTCATCCCAGCCATGTTTGCGTCCCATCATGATGAGGAGCATGACGATCATTACGAAAAGGCCAATGCAGGTTACCACTAGGCATTTTTCTAGGGTTGTTCTCGCTCTCCATAGAGTTGATCCCTAAGGGAATTCATCCATTTTATTTAAATATACAGTAGTGGCTTAATATAAGATACCTCTCTATAAGATACCTCGCGCTCCGAGCGCTCGAGGCCTACCCCCACTCTCGGCACTTTTATCGCCTCCCGAATGTGTATGTTCCGTGGGCTTCTTATAAGATCCCTATGGCCCCGGTCATTTTTCAACGGGAAGAGAGTAATTATAAGGATCAAACGGTGTTAAGGGTCAAACGGGAGGGACGAACAAAGTGATCATGAGAGTCTAATGACCTTAAGAGGGGTCACACCACTTTTTTCAAGTAATGGAAATATACATCGATTTTTTTTCACTTTTCCCATCGAAAAATCGTAATTTTTAGTCTGTGATTGTTCTCGAGTCCACCAACAATCGCCCAACGTCAGAAATTTGGGGACAAATTAGGCTCAAATGAAATCACCGTCTCACGCAGGATTAAAATCGTATGAAATCAAGTGAAATCAGTGAAATCCTGGGATTTCATCGATTGCAAGTGATTTCAACTGAAATCACTTGCACCATTTGGGGACAAATCGGACTCAAATGGAATCACCGTGTCACGCAGGACTGAAATCGGGCTCAAATGAAATCACCGTGTCACGCAGGATTGAAATCGTATGAAATCAGGTGAAATCAGTAAAATCCTGGGATTTCATCGATTTCAGGCGATTTCAATTGAAATCACTTGCGATCGATGAAATCTCATGAAATCATGAAATGAGCTACTCATGAAATCCTGTCGAATATTTAAAAGAAAGAGAAACTTTCGACTTATTTGTGGTGTATTCTTCTACGTATGCCCATTTACGTGTATTATTTTTATTTAAAAATTCTCGAACTTCAACCAATGACTGTTCATGGTTATGTGGCCATTGGTCAATATCGCCAGGCAAAAGGAGCAATTTAATTTCTTTTCCCAATCAATTCCGTTGCTCTCGGTGATTTGAAATTTCCTATTCTCTTTCTTATCGAAGAATGATTAATTTCTTATTTTTTACTATGAACACTATCCTGCAAAAAGTATTTTACATTGGGAGATGATTATTTGGAATCAAGAGGATGAAGAATGATTAATTAAATATGAAAACTAAATTAAAACTTTTTCGGAAGTTCGCGGGGATAACGTCTCTTTATCCAATTAAAATAAGCCACAGTGATAAACTGGTATTTCCTGCTTCCTCAGATAATGAAACCATGAATAATTACCGAGTGATATCTTATGTGAGTTGCGGATGTACTTATTCCCTCGCTGTTGAGCACGACTGAACCAATGCTGCTACTGTCCTCATCTTCAAATTCCGCCTGCTTGTACCTCGTCATCTGGGATTCAATAAAATCCATTCTATATTCAACAAAATTCATGGATTTTCGAAGTAAAATGCAATGAAAAAAAAAATAATAATAAGAAAAAGTAATATTTTTCTACTTTGAAAGAAGGGCAGGAATTTTTTCTCTGTTAAATACTAAATGATCAAATTCAAGGCCTTCACACGAGAAATGTCGAGTCAATATATTTCAAAATGAAATTATAACTACTTCAGATTTATCGATGAATGTAGTAATGAAGAATTAGTTTAAAGTTCATGTAATGATGAAGAATGTGCAAAGAGTTCTCTTTAACGTATTTGATCTCATGAGATGTTGAATATACGCAATATCTCAAGCCAATACACATGAGAAAATTCAATAGAAAACCTAGTGAATTCATTGGAAAATTCTATTAGAATTCTATAGGAATTCTATGCGGTTTCTATAAGATTTCTATTGGAATTCTATTGAAAAATTCAACTTATTTTATGCGCTGATTCAATTGCATATTTGATAGGAGAAAGTCAATATATTTTGAATTTCTGTTCGAATTTTTCTAGGGGAGGGTAGGCCAAAACGGATCCCTAGGGCAAAAGGGACCATTGACAGAAAATTGATAATTTTTATTTTTACATCCGAATGGAGTAAATTCGAAGTCATTTGTGGTTTGAGGTGATTAGCAAATCTGATCAAATTGCGGTTCAACGACACTTGTTTATAAAACCCCTGTGACGGTTACGATCAAAAAAACTCACTTTTAATCCAACACATTCAGTGTTCCTGATTTGAAGGAAAGAAAAAACAACAAAATTTATCAATTTTATATCAGAGGTCCGTTTTGCCCTACCCTCCCCTATTAGATTTATTGGGCACAAATTTTCAAAATTTTTTCCTCTGAATTTTGTTTTGTTTTGCGTTACCGAATCCGAGTGTAAAAACATAGAAAATTGATGCTCAAGCATTTTTATATAAAAATCTCAAGGGGAAAATTCAAAAAGAAATGCGACATCTATTGACTTTTTCTTACCGAGTATCCAATAGAATCAGTGCAAAAAACAAATAGAATTTTTTAGCGAATTTGCAAAGTTCTCAATTGAATTTTTTCGTACGTGAATCCATTGAGTTTATTCATCAATGTCTTAATTGAAGATGAAAACATTTTCATAAACAAATCCCTCTGAGGCACTCGTCAGTATTCCAAAGGTCACTTGGAATACTTGAAAATCCGGGTTAAATCTGGTCGACCAGAAATAAACTATTCCACATGAGTACCTAGTGTCGTCCAAGTGCCTCAAGACGTCCAGCAGTCTCGCCCAATTACTACAGAATTCTTCAGCACATGAACAAAAAAATTTTAACAACAATAGATCACTCGAGACATATGTCTCCCTGAATGTGTTTTTACTACGCGTGTCTATCCAGTTTCATCCAGCGATAACAATTCGTTAAACTTCTCACTCCGACACTCAGTATTATTCACTTATTTCACGATCCCTCTCATTCGCTATTCATTCGCTCTCGTTACCAATGCCCAGTGTCTACTGACTAACGTTTTATGGCAACATGTGGTACAACTCAAGGGAATCACTGAAATACGAATGATTTTGCCTGTTGGGATGAATTTATTCGTGCGCCTGCGTTGGGGTATTAATATTTCTGGTAAATAAACTCAACAGGAAACTGCTGGGTCAATTCATATGCATATGCGTGATTTAGATTTTCAGGAAAGAAAGGGGGCACCAATTTATGTTGAGGCTTATCTTTTTTTTTTCTGCTTCGTTTATGGAAATTTCGGAATTCGTTGAGATTACGTTGAATAGTCAACAATTGGAAAGACTTTTGTTGTTTTCTCTTCAGGTAGATTATTTTTAATCTTTAGGGTTTTGGAGTCTGACCCTTGTGATCTGTGTGGCCCTTTCAAATATTTGAATCTGAAGAATATTAATACTAAACAATTTTTGTTGTTTTTACCTGTTGATTTTTTTTTTGTTAAAATTTTGACACATCTTTTTTTCTGTTTTGTTTATGAAAATTTGAGAATTAGTTGAGATTACGTTGAATATTGGACAATTGGGAAGACATTTGTTGTTTTTTTTTCACTCTGATTTATTTTCAATTCTTCCCATTTTGGATTCTCACCCTTATGACAGTTGTGGCGCTTACAAGAATTTGAAAATTTGTAGAATATCAATACTAAAAAATTCTTATTGTTCGCTTTTATCCGTTGATTTTTTTTACTCCAATTTTTTAGGCTTATCTTTTTTTCCTTGACCCTTACGAGTGCTTGAAAGGATATAAATATTAGACGATTTTCATTATTCATTTTTATCCGTTAATTTTTTTTGTTAAAATTTTGGATTTTGACTTTTTTGACCTTTCAAAATGATGCGGAATAATTCTATTTTTTTTGTAATTCTGTTGGTCTTGAAAAACCTAGATATCACATAATTCGAAAAGTGGAGAATTTTTTTCCATCAAAAAAAAAAATGAAACTCTTTGCCCTGACCCTTTTGACATTATAGTCCACATTCGTACATCAGTTCTCAAAACCTACGCAGTTATCTACACAAAGTCAATCCCTCACCTAGACTCTAAAAATATCCGAAAAAAAATTTGACTTTCAAACCTAGACATCAATTATTTATTACCCCAATCTCTATCTCCATATTGCCTCCAAAAATACCTCTAACACTCCACCACAAACCCCCCCAGAAACTGATGCCCTCAAAAAAAATCGCAAAACAAGAAAAAATGAAAGGTTCAAAAGAAGAGGAAAATTTATTTTATTTATTATTATTATTTTTTTTTTCAAAAA
Organism: Diachasma alloeum; assembly: GCF_001412515.2. NCBI lineage: Eukaryota > Metazoa > Arthropoda > Insecta > Hymenoptera > Braconidae > Diachasma > Diachasma alloeum. The sequence goes on along the minus strand of NW_021680466.1, from coordinate 455,844 downwards.
AATAGATAATTACCTTAACTGACATTTTGTCGCAGCGTGTCCTCAGCGGTTGCCGCAATCACTCCATGTGTTTCCGATAAAAACTTCAAAACACCACTTCCAAATACTTGAAAAATCCCATATTCCTCAAAATATCAAAAAAAAATTATGAGAACGTACTGTTCCCTACGTTCTACTCCGCAGACGAGTTTCCCCATTACCCACCCCCTCCGCATCGCATCCCAATTATTGATTTTCCGCTGAACCTCGTGTGACCATTTTATTACCCCACATCTGCCATCTAGCATTCACCAGCGACCGATAAATGATAATAACAAATATTGATAAATAGGTGATTATTGTTCCGTCATTGAAAAACCAGAGAAATTTCCGTTTAAAAAGACAATGCGACGATGTAATTATCTTCGAAACATTCCGAGATATTTCACCAACATATTATTCTCAAATTAGTTTTTCGTGATTTTTCCGGGAAATAAATGAATAATTATATTGAATAATTATATAATTAATTAAAATAAAAAATAATTTTGAGACGGAAATATTTTATGAAAAATGATTCTGGGTATTGCAATTTTTTTCGGAGTAACCCGACATGTCTTGTGAAGCGTCAGTGATAATCTGTTGGACGTTTGACAGGAGATCTGATGCAAGGACATAAAACGTCATCTCATATCTCATAATGAAGCTCTAGTGCAATGTTTCAGTCACTAGGCTATTTGGAAAAAGAATGCATCAGCCATGAAATGGAACGGTATCTCCAACAATGTCCAAATAGAAAATGATACATTATCAGCAAAATTGTCAAAACTTTGTGCCGAAAAAATTTATGACTGCCAGATTAGATCTGAGCAGTTGGATATACGATGACTCATGCTATTGAAACAATGACCGAGATCTTACACTAGGAAACAAGGCGTTATCTTGCATCTCATAATAAAGTTTTAATGCAATATCCTAGTCACTGGACTATATGAGAAAAAGACTATATCAGTCATGGAAAACAACGGTGTCTTCAACAAGATGCAAATTTGATGTCACATAAATACAATGCATGGATTGAATGTAAAATAATAAATTGAAAATGATACATTATAAGCAAAAGTGTCAAAACTTTGTGCCGAAAAAATTTATGACTGCCAGATTAGATCTGAGCAGTTGGATATACGATGACTCATGCTATTGAAACAATGACCGAGATCTTACACTAGGAAACAAGGCGTTATCTTGCATCTCATAATAAAGTTTTAATGCAATATCCTAGTCACTGGACTATATGAGAAAAAGACTATATCAGTCATGGAAAACAACGGTGTCTTCAACAAGATGCA
>NW_021680466.1:431421-454506 GCF_001412515.2 Diachasma alloeum | reverse complement strand
AGCAAAATTGTCAAAACTTTGTGCCGAAAAAATTTATGACTGCCAGATTAGATCTGAGCAGTTGGATATACGATGACTCATGCTATTGAAACAATGACCGAGATCTTACACTAGGAAACAAGGCGTTATCTTGCATCTCATAATAAAGTTTTAATGCAATATCCTAGTCACTGGACTATATGAGAAAAAGACTATATCAGTCATGGAAAACAACGGTGTCTTCAACAAGATGCAAATTTGATGTCACATAAATACAATGCATACATTGAAAGTAAAATAATAAATAGAAAATGATATATTATCAGCAAAAGTGTAAAGACCTTGTGACCAAAAAATTTATAACTGTCGGATTAGATCTGAGTAGTTGGTTGTAAGATCACTGTCGGAAGTATGACAGGAAATCTGACTTAAGGAACTTCCGCAGTAAGTATAATTGGTGAAAATTTCGAAATGGTATAAAGATGCAATATTTGGATCATATGTTGTTGAGCACATTCAAAAACTATTCCCATTTTCGAGATATACATCGTCAAAAATGGAATAAACAAAAAAATTGAATGGTTGGCGATGCATATCTCCAAAATGGGGTGGACCAGGGACTTGAAATTTTGGGAATATCTTTTTAATGTGGTCCACATATGATCCAAATATTGCGTCTTTATACCATTTCGAAATTTTCACCAAGTATACTTACTGCGGAAGTACCTTAAGGAAGCAAGATGTCATCTCGCAGCTCATAATGATGCCTTCGTATAAAATCCTAGCCACTAGACCATATGGAAAAAAGAATATTTGAAAAAATATATATCTGCCTTTGAGGGATAGATCTCAGAGAGATCGATTGGGTGATTCTTCTCCGATCGATTTCCCTAACATCCAAGTTTTCCGATAGGTGTTACTCTGACAATTTAAAAAATCATTAGGAGTGGAAAATGATTTTCGTCAACCAATTTCATCAAATTCACATGATTTATTTAATTTTAATCAATTTTACAACAATGCGTGTTCAAACAAAAAAATAAGTTCAGTCATGGCGCCTGGCAATCACACAATTTTCTGTTGTCGCAATATGTCTTTCCGTTACAATAGACATACGCCGCGGTCTCTTCACAATCCTTGTCTTCAGAACATGCTGTTAATGTCAAATGTACAAATCTATCGGAGGATACAAATGTATAATACTTACGGTACTTGTGGTACAATTCCTCGGCGGCATGAGCCAGCATTACGCAGGTGACCAACAGCATTAATAGCTTGCGCATCAGCATCGTAGGGGGGATTTATCGATCGTCTTTATTAACGTTCGCGTAAAGAATGGCGAAATTTTCCTTTCGTATCAGCCTCAAGGTTTTTTTTATCGTTATTTTACATCGTTTCTACCCGGTTAGGGTACACTGCGATGATGATCAAGACTTTAAATGGTTAGATCGCACCATTCTACCCGGCCGGGATTTCACCTCGGAACCTTCGCATGTGAGGCAACGAACTTACCCACTGCGCCAAGCCACCGGGTTCTCAAGGAGGTTGAAATGCTTATCTGTTGTTCTTTTCTAATATCCTTGGTAGGGTAAGCTACCCAGTGGATGGACACTGCCCTATAGATGGACGAGCTACTTTTGGATAGGAAATTACGCAAAAAAATACTGAAATTTGAATTGTTGCTTTGAATTTTCACTAACTGTTGTGATTCTTAACCCCTGAGTGACGATTTTTCTTCGATCAATTTTTTTTTTTTCAATTGCTAAAAAACAAACGTCCATCTACTGGGCAGTTTACCCTACCAACATTTATAATTCTCTCTTCAAACATGAGACAAATAATGACAAGTTAGAGAAATAAGCGATGAAGACGGCAGGCGGACCGCGTTGCCATGAGTCATGTAATTGTTTAAGTATCGATGAGATTCGTACTTTGTTTATTCTTTATTTATTCACTATTATCCATCCACAATTACAATCTGTTAGGTAGATAATGTAGAACAAATTACATGATTACACTGAGAGACGAAATAATGATCTTCGATTCGTAATTTGTTCTTCTAGTATTTAGGTTTTTTTTTCGATAGTAAAAAATAAATTTTCTCTTAGATTGATTTTTTTTTATACATCAATTTTTTTCCTTAATTAGTGATTCAATCGGACAGCTCGTAAGAACATATTTGTAAGGGTTTAAGAAAATGGGGAACTTGCATGCGGTTCTGTTACCTTATTCCTATATTTATGATTTTTTTTATCGGAATTGAATGCCGAATGGCAAAAGGTGTTGTGAGCATGCCCTAGGTATTTTATAATATTTAGATTGTTTTATTGGGATTATGATCTGGAAATGAAGAAAAAATTACAAAAAGTCATGCAAGTTCTCCATCGAGTCTGATGCGACTTGTAATTTAAATCCTTTGATATTTTTTCTGCAGGCATTTTTTAAAATATTTTTAATTAATTATTTCATTGGCACGTGTTTAGAACGAAATATTAATCAGTGTGAGATAGTAATTTCACACTAATTGCCAATAGTTATGATTGGTCGGCTTATTGGCGGTAATACAGCTGTGCGACTACGACAATTATTTTTTAGAAATTCATGAAGATCCACTCGATTTTGAATTAATTCCTAATTGATTAATTAATAAAAATAGAAAAAAAATTATTTTTGGATTGTAAATTCGGAAGTGTGCGAAGAGCTTGATGACTTTGATAGTCATTGGGTTGATGGAGTATTTTACTTTCAAGCATTAGTTAATTGAAGAATCAATTAGTGCCCTGGAGTCAATTATTCACGTGAAATTCATACTACTGAATTGGTGGCCATTGTTTTGCGAATATCTCGGCAGGGAGTGGATTTAGCGGAAAAACTCAGAAGACCTTTTTGTGGGGACTTGTGTGTTCTACAAAAAAGGTCCTTATACGTTTTCCCCTAAAACCACTCCTTCTTGATGTAATTGAACACATGATTGATGTTTGAACACATCGAAAAGACAACAAAAAGTATTTTCTGAATTATCTCGGTCATGAGTGGGTTTCGGAGAAAACGTTAGAATAACTTTCATGTAGAGAATGGAATTCGCCACAAAAAATGCTTTTTTACATTTTTCGATAAAACCACTCATCGTCAAGATAATTGACGTTTAATAATGACCGTCTCACTCAAAAAAATCAACAGAACGTATTTCCCTAATTATTCCGGTAACCATTGATCCCAGGAGACAATGTCAAAAGATTTTTTTGGCAAAAAAATGCAAGGCGGATACCAAGCCTGGGCGCCACCATGTTCTCTGGACTTGCAAGATGGCGGCCACCCTGTCCTCTTCACCTGGCGTTTTCAACATTTTTGAAAAATAATTAAAAATGCTCAAACCATCTTCAACTCATTTCATCACACTCCCACCGTGGGAACAATTTCATGTAAAAATTCCCCACAAAAAAGTCCCTTGACATTTCTCTAAATCCATCCCTAACCCCACCAAGCAGATCTCCCGAAAAAAAATCCTTAATCAAGTGACTTGGACCTCCCAATCGCTCCCTTGTGCTTTGAAATATCAAAATGAAAAATTCCCCGACTGTCGGTGGACGTCGAGGGTCGTTGGTCATTAGTTTGAGCTATACCACGTAAATTATACTGAATCGAATGATTGTTAAGCGCATCTAATATCACATTGTCGGATGGATTAATCACTGATGATGATCTCTCATTGATCGAGGAATTTAATTGTGGTAACTGTGTATTTAATTCCGTTGCTGATGCATCCTCTTGGTGGCTGCAGTGATGCTGGCAGTTGTGGCTATCACGTGACTGATAGTAATCACAGGTGTGGAGCTGCTGGCCACTGTAGGGGTGGTGGGTGCAGGGTTGAGCAGTTCGGGAATTATCGGTGCGGTGGAGGGGGAGGGGTAGGGGGTTGTTTTTAACACGGGATTGGGCTATTACTGTGTCGTAGCTGGGGGGTGGACCGTAGAGCTGGTAATAGGGACAGTTTAAATCATTCAGGACTATGTTTGGGGGGTGGTAGGGGGTGGAGTGGGAGGGAGGGGTGGAGGTATAAGGGGGTGAGGCGGGGATGCCTCTGTGTGGACCTAAAAATAAATTTTTTTAGATCTAGTCTTTTTTTTCTTTTTTTTTTCATTACCTTTCCACATTCGATGAAGAAAGACAGTATTTCTCGATGAATTATAACTGATACTGGCCTGCTGCCCCTGGCATAATGAACCACGCTGAGGAATACTGTGAGTCCTAGTGTGTGATGACCTCGTGGTCGTGGGTATCACGGACGTTGCAGCTCGATATCGTCCTTGGAGCCAATACCTGTACCACCAGCCACCCCCAGAGCACACCAGGAACATAATTATGACGAGTAGCCTGAGAACATTAATCGGTGAAGGTCACTCGGACATTTATAGAATACTTCCCCTTTGAGTTTTTTCTTAAGATTATTATTTTTTCTTTATTACCAGTAGTACCACAAGTGGTATATCTGGAAACCCGGGGACACGCAGCAGCCGAAATTACAGCAGTGTTCGTTTTTTGGACATCTGGAAGAGATAGTTATGCTTTTTAATAATTTCGCGGGTCTATCAATCGTTTTCGTTTCATTTGGGAGGAGGTGAGAATAAATTGAAGAGTTTTTCATCGTTAAATTGTTTTTTTTTGGAACTTGTTTGACGAAAAAATTATCGCTGGAGAATTGTTCCCATCGTGGGAGTGTGATGAAACGAGCTGAGAGTGGTCTGAACGTTTTAATCAATTGTACTGTTAGTTTTGTACAGTTTTGTACCCAAAACTGTTAGCCACTTCACAGCTGTTTACAAAAAAAATCTGTTTCTTGAATTTGAGCCGCATTATTAAATTATGTCGACGATGAGTGGTTTTATCGAAAAATGTCAAAAAACGTTTTTTGTGGAGGATTCCATTCTCTACATGAAAGATCTTCTGATGTTTTCTCCGAAACCCACTCATAACCGGGATAATTCAAAGAAAATTTTTGGTTGTCTTCTCGAAGTGTTCAAATTTCAATCGTGTGTTCAATTGAGAATTATATCAAGAAGGAGTGGTTTTAGGAGAAATCGTATAGACATTTTTTGTAGATCACACAAGTCTCCACAAAAAAGGTCTTATGAGTTTTACCGCTAAACCCACTCCCCGCCGAGATATTCGCGAAACAATGGCCTCCACTTCAGTAGTATTAATTTCACGTAAATAATTGTCTCCAGGGCACTAACTGATTCTTCAATTAACTAATGCTTGAAATTAAACTAATCCATCAACTCAATAACTATCAAAGTCATTAAGCTCTTCACACACTTTCGATCCAAAAATCAATTTTTCTCCATTTTCTATTACTTAATTAATTAATTAATTAATCAAATAATTAATTCAACATCGAGTGGATCTTCATGGATTACTACAAGATAATTGTCGCGGTCGCACAGCTGTATTATCGCCAATAAGCCGACCACTCATAACTACCGACAATTAGTCTGAAATTACTATCTCATACTGATTAACTCGTTCTAAACGCGTGCCAATAAAATAATTAATTAAAAATATTAGAGAATGTCTGAACGAAAAATATCAAAGCATTTGACGTGCAAGTCACGTCAGACTCGATGGAGGACTCCCCTGACATTTAGATTTTCTTCGTTTCGAGATTATGATCCCAATAAAACACTCTTCGATCCCGCATAATTTTGACAAAAAAAAATACTTACACATAATATTTTGGATTACCCCCTATCTCAAAGGCACAGTATTTGGCTTCAGCCTGCAAAAATAGGGTTTTTAGTTCAAGGTCGAGTGCACCCCCTCCCCGCAATCCTTGAAATCCTCCGAGAAACGAAAGACGAAAGAAACTTCACTCCCAAAAAAAAATGTTAAAAAAATCGATTTATTAATAGACAAAAATTCATTGACAATTAATAATCGTAATATCGTGGACATTCCACTCACATAAATTAAACACTCGGACAATCCAGCGACAATGGCCACTCTTTTAATACCCCTTGATAGCATGATACCTCAGTATTTGAAACCACATTTGCAATCACAAATTGTTGAATTTTAACGCATTGTTATTAATACTACAGCCATCCACGGCCATCTTGATCCTTCCACCCGCCACTGAGTACTGAGAGCTTTTTATATACATAGGACACATGACATTGCGCCCCTCTGTCTATTGATTTTTACAGTCTGACCCTCCTTGTGTATTTACAGATACCAGTGACGTCAGCTCTCATTATCATTATATGCTTTTATTGTTATTGGATAAATGCAGGCTTACAATGAGTTTACAAAAGTTGATGATTATTTGAGGAATTAATTATTCGAGATTTTTCGGGGTATTTTTCCCGGTGACATTGCTATTTCGAGGACTTCTGGGTGGATTTTGGGGAAAATGTCAGGGACAATGGTTTGTGGGGAATTTGAGTCTCCCATTTTCTCCTGAAGCCTCTCGTAAGAGGGGCAATTACGGTCTAATTAATGTCATTTTCGATTCCACAAATTCACATCCCAAAATGTGAAAATTTCATTATTCTGAGTTTGTGAATATCTCAAAAATTTATGAGTCTATCGAAATATGTGTTATAGCCTTTTTTGTACAGAATTAATTTCTCGACGAAAATGGTTTTATGTCATTTTTTCCTAGACCCACTCCTCCCTGACTTATTCTCGACTTTCTAATGAGCGTAATCTTCAATTACACAAATTCACATCTCAAAATGTGAAAATTTCATTCTTCTCGTTTCGTGAATATCTCAAACACTAATGAGTCTATCGAAAAATGTGTTAAAATCCATTTTGTAGAAAATTAACTTTTCCACGAAAATGGTTTTATGACATTTTTGTCTAGACTCACTCCTCCCTGAGTTATTCTTAATTACGTTCTAATGAACGTAATGTTCAATTCCAGAAATTCGTACCCAAAAATGAGGGAATTTCATTCTCTTCTTTTCGTGGATATTTAAAAAACTATTGGGTCTATCAAAAAATCTATTCAAAATTTTTTTGTACAGAATTAAATTCTCCACAAAAATGGTTTACTGACATTATTCGCTAAACCCATTCCACTCTGAGTTATTCTCAATGTGGATCTCAGCAGAGAGCCTAGAAATCCTCACGTCCCCAAAATCAAATGAACCAATTCCGGATTTTTTGATGATTCAGGTGTAGACTAATTTCGATCTCGAGTTGGTGCGCTTGAGGGTGGGGAGGAGGCAATAGTACCGGTAGATGCAGGCACAGCCAACTGAGAGAATTGTTAGTGCCATTAGTAAACAACCGCTGAAAAATAAAAAATTATAATTACTTTCTGCTCAAGTGAGTCTTCTTAAATCGGCTATATCTCCTGACCCAACGAAGCGATTTGGATAACTTAAAATTCATTTTAAACTCTCAAAAAATATTCTCAAAACTAAAGAAAAATATTTTAATTTCACTCTACCGATCTCAAGTTATCGGCGATTGAAAAAAGCTCATTTTAGCTTGTCTGTTTCGTCGTCATTTTTTATCTATTTTTCAACTGTTTTAATTTTGTTATGAAATTGTTCATAATATTCTTACATCAACAACCAAGTATTGAACTCTGTGCAGCACTCATTATTTCCACAGCAGTATTCCTTGCTGGAGCACAGGCCAAACTCGCAATATTGCGCAGAAGCCTAGAAAAAAAAGTAAAAAAACATGAAAATTAAAAAATTAAAAACCGAGAAATTAAAAAAACTTACCAAAGAAATTAGGGAATTAACGACGTAATAAATTATGACGAGAGCACCTGGTAACATTCTCTCGATGGATTTTTCTCAATGATTTACCACTGAAGACCCTCCCGTCTTATTTCACACGTTGTTGTACGAAATTTTGTGAATCTCGTGAAATTTCCGATGTTCAGAACGAGTTAGTCTGGAGTCTAGACGATTAAATGATGTTTGAGACGATTGTTGATGACTCGACGAAGAGATTTTGACATTCTAACACAGTGGAATGAGTCATAAAACTTGTGAACATGTGTGCGACATGTGTTATTCAACGAAAAATGCAACAATGTGATTAATTGACAGTTTCTGATTGTCTCGTTGCACCATGTGATGGCAGTAGTGTGCAATATGGCGTAGATTTGGCGGGAGGGAGCTAGGAATTCAAAATGAAGGCCACAACAATTGAAAATATTCCATAATCCCATGTATCTTAATTTTAAAAAGTCGCAATAATTCACAAGTATTTTAATTCAAAAAATTGATTTAAAAAATTAGATGTCATGAAAAGATCAAAATCAAAATGTCACAAAACCAAATGAAAAGGCACAAAATGAATTGAAGATCGTTCAGAATGATTAAAAAAATCAGGAAAAAAATCCATGCAAATTTAAAAATAAAAAGTCTCTTTTCAAATCCAAAAGCTTCACTTTAATCATCTTTATCTTGAAACAATCCAACATTCTCTTATTTTATAAAGTCAAATATTCATTCAGTCATTAATATTCTAATCCTTCATCTCCCAGAATCTCAACTCTTCTCGTCCTCCTCCATCATCTCCTGAATGAGCTTCTTCCGCTCCTCTGCCCTCCTCAAGTTCCCCAGGACAATGCTCTCAAAGTTCTGATCCGTCCCTCCCGCGAAGATATCAGGAGCTGACGAAAAGCTCGGAAAAGTCGTGGGAGTCCTCCCCTGCCCAAACCTTTCTCCAGAAGATGGAAAAACTCTCGAATTTGGCCCTTCTGTCTTGGTCAGCCCTTCTGTCTTGTTGGTCCTCCCCTCCCCCTCCCAGAGTCCTTCGAGCTTCAGAGGATTTCCCGCGAGGCCCCTCTCGACCATCACAGCCATCTCAGCAGCAGACCTCTCTGTGAACTCTACCAAAGCCCTTCCCTTCTTCCCAGACATAACCACCCCAGACACATCTCCATACTTCGACATGATGCTGTTCAGGACCTCCTGACTGTACCCCCCATTGTCGACATCATCCTTATCAGCCCTCCACCTGATCTTCACCTTTCCAGTCAGCCCCTCAGCATCTGGCCCTCCCGTCCCATAGGGCCCTCCTGTCCGATCCCTCCTCAACTGCTGTCGAATCTGATCGTTAAAGAACGGCCCTTCCTTCTCTTTTAACTTTCTCCCCCCCTCCCAGAGTCCCTCAAGCCCCAGAGGATTTCCCGCGAGGCCCCTCTCGACCATCACAGCCATCTCACCGGCAGACCTCTCTGTGAACTCCACCAAAGCCCTCCCCTTTTTTCCAGACATAACCACCCCAGACACATCTCCATATTTCGACATGATCCTTATCAGGACCTCCTGACTGTACCCCCCATTGTCGACATCATCCTTATCAGCCCTCCACCTGATCTTCACCTTTCCAGTCAGTCCCTCATCAGTCGGCCCTCCTGTCCGATCCTTCCTCAACTGTTGTCGTATTTGATCGTTAATCAAGTTCACCTCCTCCTCAACGAGTTTAGACCCCATCTTCTCCAATCTCTCTATCTCTTCCTTCAGCTTCTGCTCCTCAGACTTCCCTGATGATGTCCTCCCATTCTTGAAACGCTCCTCTCTGGCTTCAAGGTCGTCCTTGAACTTCTTCCTTTTGGCGTCTAGCTTTTTGGATCTCTCTTTGGCTTGCGCCTTGGCGAGGAGGACCTTGTCGTAGGCTTGTCTCGCTGACTCATCCGTGAGGATCTCTAGGACCTGTGACAGCTGGTGGAAGAGCTCCCCTGCTCTAGGATTGTCAGGGTTCTTGTCGGGATGGCAGGATAGGGCCTTCTTACGGTAGGCTGTCTTTATTTGAGAAGTCGTAGACGTCGGCTCGATGTCCAGGAGGCCGTACAGGTCCAGGTGCATCAGGTCCTCCATTTTTGGTGAGGGTCGGGAGGATTATGGGAGGTCTCGGGGGTCAAGGGGGTTTTCGAGGATTTTAGAGAGGATTTCCGCAAAAAAATTGAACAAAAAAATTCAAAATTCTTCGACTTCAAAAAACTTGATTTTTTTCGAAAAAAAATTTCATGAAAAATTTGATTTTCTTAGAATGTCGAAAAGCGGATTTTTTCCCGAATTAAACAAATTTGAATTTTTTTTAAAAAACAATTTCTATTCAAAATGTTTTGAAATTAATTTGTTTCTTTAATTTTTTCAAGTTTTCGCATAAAATGAAACAAAAAAAATTCTTTGCATTCAAAAATTTGATTTTCTCAGAATTTGGAGAATTGGATATTAGAAAAATTGTAACTTTTTTCAATTTGAAAAACTGAGAAAAAAAATATTTTCTGTGCAAAATTTTTTGAAAATTCCTTTTTTTCTTCAATTTTTTAAAAGAGTATTTTGGAGGGCGAACGGGGATTTTTGAGGATCATGAGGTGATCGTCGGGATCTAAGGTATCTACAGTTTGTTTAGGGTGATTCTAGTCAGAGGGGGTCAGGTCTAGGGGGTTGAGGGGTCTGGGGGTAATTTACACAGAGTTTTGAGTGATTTTTATGATAAATTCACTTAGAAAGGACTTTTTTAATTGTATTTTTAACGGCTTATTCCGAGTCTACGAAGGATTTTAATGAGTTTTTGATGGATTCACAGAAGATTCTTAGATTCAGGGATGATTTTTCGGACAAATCACGTGACAACGTCTGTTTTTTGGAAATTTTCGAGGCTAAATTTCACTTGGGGCAGTCCTTTCGAATGTTTTTGCCGAATGTTTAGAACAATCTTTGTAGTTCGCTTCACGATTTAATGTCAATGTGTTATTTATTATGTTGTAAGGATAAGGATTGATATTCACGATATTCTCACATGATAACTCCACTTGCACTCGGTTTTTCAGCTTTTGAAGTAATACGGTTACTCCAGACGTTTGTTTTCCGACACTGGGGAACGTAACCTAAAAATTATTCGTCACTCCGCGCATGCACATGGAGTTGGCGTCAGATTATGGCGCCAAATTCGTAAAAATGGAAGTGACCGATTTATTTCTGCGCGATTTATTTTTCAATTTCAATAATTGAATCATTAATTTTCGACTTTCATTATTCATCTGTCATCCGATTAATTAAATATACTAGTCTTTCTCATTTTCTGTCGTCTACTCAACGATTTTCTTCCAGAATTCAAGAGTTTCTCAACAAAATTTATCCTTCAATCGTTTTTTAAGGGGTAACAGAAGGCCACTGTTTCCTCGAAATTTTCAAACACATTTTCTGCTCAAAGTTGTTAATATTTTTTCAACCCAAAGCACATTGATCTTCATCATCGTTTCTTGGAGATTAATGTGCTTGGATTTGTAAAAATATCGATAACTTTCAGCAGGAAATTTGTTGAAAAATTTGGCAAATTAGTGACATTCTGTTACCCCTTGAAAATAACTCTTTCGAAAGTCGTTGACATCCGCGATAAAATATCACAAAAACTAGTTAATACTGCACCTCTTTCGTAAACAATAGCAAACAAGTGGGCAGTTGCTCTTGCATTGCCTATAATATAATTATTTTTGGTAATAAATTAATAATTTCCTTCCAAATGGTTATTTTCCACATGATTTCCTTCTATCATGCAGAATTAATTGTTTATTCCATTTTATTAAATTGAATAAGATTTCCTTTCAACTAATTTTGTCAGATTTTCAACACAGTTGAATGTTATCATCATCATTATTCTTATTATCCCTTTCTTCTACACAATCGATTGTTTTTTTTACTGTTCTATCTCTTCCCTCAGCCCTTCGATTAAATGGTAATAGACAAATTTTATTTATACATACTTGAATGAATTTAAAATATCACATTTGAAGATACCATCAGAAAGCTCACTTTCAGGGAAATTCATGAAAGATTTGAAATTTTCAACACTCATGATAAAAATCAAATATAGCTACCGTAATCATCTTTTAACTTCTACCTAATGGCATTAAAACAAACATTTTAAGCTATGATTGAATTCATTTGAAGCATGATATTCAAAGATATCCTCGGAATTCTGATTTTCAAAAAATGCAAAATTTTTGCAAATTTATCAGATAAATCAAAATAACGATTATTGCTATCGTTTTCATCTTCGAACTCGATCAAAAGGACATCCGAACTAATTTTTGAAGCCATCATTCAATCAATTCAGAACATTTTTTTTCGTTATCGTGGGACAACCGATTTTCGAAAAAAAATCAAAAGATAAAAAAAAATTAATTGATGAATGAAATTTTTAATAATGGCGATCGATAGGACTCAACAATATCTACATTTGAAAACAAAATCAATTCGATCCATTCATTAGCGAACGATTGATGAAAAACTTTCTTACATTCCATTTTCGGACTTTGTGGCTCATACGGGGTTCATATAACACAAAAAATCCGAAACTCACATTAAACGATTACAAAGCCTCCATTCCGAAGCAATAAAAAAGATGGGAGAAGATATTTGTCCCCCGACATTTCCTCCTGAACCCCTCGCCCACTCTTCGACCCCAATACCAATCACTCATCACCACCAATCAATCAGTCCCCAAGAATAACTCAACACCTCTGCATTTCAGAGACAAAACGCCCATCGAAAAATATTCCAAAACTCCCCCAAAACAATCGAAAAACTCCTAAAGAGTTCATCAAACCTCAGAAAAAAAACCTTCACATTTTTATTTCATTTTTTCTTTTTACTGTTCCATATTTCCATTTAATATTAAATCCCCAGTCAAATTTCCCAGAACTCGTTCTCCAAAATGGCGTCAGTCTCACAGCTGATGTGTCAGCTGTAACCCCCCCCCCCCCCCCCGCCNTCCCCCCCCCCTAAAATCGCGGAATACGTAACAGTGATAAAAATACAGTTGATCAATTGGAAATAGAAAAAAAAATCAGTTAAACCTGGCGAACCGAATATTGAATAACGTGATGAAGTCATTCAAAGAATCACTTGCAAATGCAAAAAATATATTGATATTGACGGGCAGTGGAATATCGGCTGAGTCTGGAATACCGACATTCAGGGGTGCTGGAGGATTTTGGAGGACATATTTGGCCCAGAGTTTAGCAACACCACATGCATTCAAGAGCAATCCGTCGATGGTGTGGGAGTTTTATGAATTTCGGAGGGATGGGGCTGCTAAGGCGCAACCTAATGCGGTGAGGATAGATAATTTATTCAGTTTTTTTATTCATTCACTTGAGAGTTTTCCGAATTTTTTGTCTCATGAAAAATACAATTCACGCGGGATTTGAACCCACAACCTTCCGATTACTGAGCTGATGCTTTTACCGATTGAGTTATCGCAAATTATCTCGGTAATCGTCAGTTCTAGAGGAAAATGTCAAAAGACTTTTTTCGTAGAGAATTCAATTTCCTACGAAAAGTGTCTTATGACATTTTCTCCTAAACATGATAATTCCGGAGATAAATGCAGAATCATCAGAACATCCAATCATTCTACATGAATGATCTGACCTCTTGTATTTCTACGATTTGATTACTCATTTTTTAGGCTCACGAGGCAATCGCAAATTTCGAGTTACGATTGACAAGAGAAGGTAAAAATGTGACAGTAGTGACCCAGAATATCGATGGTCTTCATCAAAGAGCCGGAACTAAAAACATCATTGAACTCCATGGATCATTGTACAAGACTCGTTGCACCAAGTGCGACGACATCGAGATCAATCACACCATACCGATCTGCCCCGCACTGGCGGGAAAATGGTAACGATGGTGGTGAAGCATCTGAATTAATCATTGGAAAGAAATTTTTCATCAGAAAAAAATTCATTGAAAATAGAGAAATCATGTTGTAACCGATATGACCTGAGAATCAGGAAAATTGCAGGCGGCTGTATCTTCGATGGTCATGGTCTTTCCTTCTTTCTCGAATTTTCTAGAAACTCTTTGAATTCTCTCGAATTTTCTGGAAACTCCTTGAATTCTCTCGAATTTTCTAGAAACTCCCAGAATTTCTTCAAAATTTCTAGAAACTCCTTGAGATTTTCCGAAATTTCAAGAAACTTCTCGAATTACCTCGAAATGTCTAGAATTCCGATAGATGGCGCTGCACATAAAGGCCGTTTCGCAAAATGACCCCCCATATTGAAACCATAGATGTATCCACGTCAAAAAATATCAATCTCCCCAATCACTCAAGACTCGGTAATGAATATCCAACGATACTATAAATCAATTACCTTGCAGTTCTCCAGATCCGGATGCTATGACTTCGGATATTCCAATCGAAGAACTTCCAAAGTGCAAGAAAAACTCTTGTGACGGTTTATTGCGACCACACATAACATGGTTTGGGGAGAGTTTAGAGTCTGATGTACTTGACAGAGCTGGTCAATATCATTTCCAAGAGCAATACAATCCCCGGGACCGAGGGGCCATTCATTTGGAAATGCGGCGACAGTGATTGTTGATTTCAGGAAGATTTTCACGATTTCATGCAATCATTGATTTCATGCGGTTGCCTGAGATTTTTTGGTGATTTCGCGATTTCAGACGATTTCAAGTGATTTCACGTTTTCGATTTCATCTATTTGGTGGAGGAGGGGGGAATGGGGAGAGAACCTGGAGGAAAAAAATGCATCATATTAATGCAAGAAGCCTCAAGCGTGAGAGTTACAAAGGGGGTGAATGTACAGATGAAAACATCGAAGTGAAGCCATAAAAGTCAATTTTTTTTTCATTCATTCGATAAAATACCTATTTACTCAATAAAATAGAGCACAACGTACATTTCATATATTCAACTAAACGAAATGAACTCTCCACTCTGATCAGTAATGAACGAATTTTGAAATTAGAAACATTTAATAACTTCTTTATATATCTTTTCATCTATTGCTCAACATTTCTTGGTCACCACAGGGTAGGAAATTGTCTGGCGATATTGACCAATGGCCACATAACCATGAATAGTCATTGGTTGAAGTTCGAGAATTTTTAAATAAAAATAATACGCGTAAATGGGCATACGTAGAAGAATACACCATAAATAAGTCGAAAGTTTCTCTTTCTTTTATATATTGGACAGGATTTCATGAGTGGCTCATTCCATGGTTCCATGAGATTTCACCGATTGCAAGTAATTCACTTGATTTCAACTGATTTCATACGATTTCAATCCTAAGTGACACGCTGATTTCACAAATGGATGGCCCCTCGCCCAGGACGTCATCAATAATTTCTTATGATTTTTTTTCAATTCCTCAGAACATGCGGTTGAGACTTGTGACGCTTGTCTCATCATCGGGACCTCATCTATGGTCTATCCAGCCGCAATGTTCGCACCTAGAGTTGCTGAACGTGGCATACCTGTTGCCGAATTCAATATCGAGGAAACTGACGCCACCAATAAATTTCAGTAATTGGAAATAATTAAGGAAATTGGGTTTCTGCACGAGATTTATGGTGTTGCGAGGAATTGAGAGGCCTCAGGAGTGAAAAAAAACTATTGAAATGCAGAGAAAACTTTGGGCCATGAATTCTGAGCCAAAAAGGGGTGAAGAAACCTGAAGGATAGCTTGAAAATTTTGTTCATTTTCTGGAAATTCGATGAAGCTAGTTGAAAACGATCTGAAAAGAATAAATAATTTTGAGATACGTTCAAAAATGTGAGGTGGCCGACAGGCGCAAGGACCTTTAAAGATGGCGGCGCCTCCACCTCGGATTTTTAAACATTTCTTGAGATTATTTATCATCTTCAGATCATCCTGAAATTACTTCATACAATTTCTATGAAGTGAACAAATTTTTTAAGCGTATTTTCATCTTTTTTCATCTCCTTTGGCTGAGAATTCAGGGCGCAAATCCCCCCCTCCATTTCAGTAGTTGTTTTTTTCTCCTGAGCCCTCTGCATAGCTTGAAATATGAAGATCGAGAAGACTCACTTACTATTGAGGGGCCACGAGGGTAACAAAAACCACTGAAATACCGGGGAAACTTCGCGCCATGAAGAATAGCTTGAAAAATTTGTTCATTTTCTGGGAACTTGTTGAAACTAGTTTAAAGTGATCTGAAAAGAAAAAATAATTTTGAGAAATATTCCAAAATATGAGGTGGTTGACAGGCGCAAGGACCTTTCAAGATGGCGGCGCCTTCATCTCACATTTTTAAACATTTTTTAAAATTATTTATCATCTTCAGATCATCCTGAACTTAGTTCATACGGTTTCTATAAAGTGAACAAATTTTGTAAGCCTTTTGTCAAAATTTTTCATCCCCTTTTGGCTGAAAATTCAAGGCGCAAAGTGTTCCCCCCATTTCAGTAGTTGTTTTTTACTCTAGAGGCCTCCTAACACATTGAAAAAATAGTCGCGGGCCATCTCATATGCAAAAACCCAATTGAAAAAAAATTTGAGGGTTAATTCTTTTATTTTATATTACAGATACCATTTTCAAGGCCCTTGTACGGTAACAGTACCTGAAGCGCTAGCCTGAATGCATAAAGAATCGAAAATCACGTAGTTTATCGTCAATTAATTCATCAATTAGTTAATTAATCACCAAATTGAATCATCATCAATAATATTTTATAACTAACTGTATCAGATAGCCAATTAAATTATTTTCTAAATTGAAAGAAGAAAAAATTGAAAAACTTTTTTCCATTTTTTATTCAACCACGTAGAATTTATTGCTCCACTCATAAACATGAACAAATGCAATATGACTGAACATTAATATCATTTTATACATTATTACATATTTATAATATATCATATCAATATTATACCGTTAAACTTTCGTTCATGCGTCCTTGGTGTAGATTCCACAAGTGAGGTCTCTGCTTATTTCAAGAATATCTCGTTAACGAGTGGCTTTATCGAAAAAGGTGATGAAAATTTTTTTATAGATAATTGCATTTCCCACAAAAAAGCTCTTGGGACATTTTCTGATAAATCTACTCGTACTCGAGATATTGGCGAAAATAACTAGCAAAAAAATTTTCCTCGAATCATTTCACTAATGATTCCATTTTAATTAAGTAATTAGCTTAGTTTTTAATTATCTCCCGTGCACAGTATCTTTTGATTGGAACGTAATCTATCACAGAGTGAGAAATGGTCGAGTAAACCACGAGAATTGCCACTCGCAATCTCTTAATAATTAAACGAAAATTTTGCTGACGAAATGAACTCTGAAAATTACCTAATTAATGAAATCGTGTTATCATCATCTTCAAGACCAAAAGAAAATACGGAAAAATATTCAAACGTGTTTTAAATATATGAAGCACTAGCTGTTTAATTGAGTTGTTCGTCAATTTTTTAATTTCGTCAGCGGGTCGCTCGACACGGCACATATCATAGTTCCCTCGTATATTATTTTTAATAAATAATATTTTACATCAAAGGCTCAAAATCAACGAATTAATCCTGAATTTTTCAAAAGAGAAATTCGAGGCATCGTCTTTCCCTCACATACGCCCTTGTTGCTCTCAAGCCTTTGATAATTATTCAATACACTGTAGTAATATTAATATAATAAATCCACCAAACAATATTTACACCAGTGAGAACCCTTCAAACTCCATTCTCTCTCCAAAAATGAAAGAAAACTTTAATTTTTCGTCTATAAAAAATTATATAAAAAACAAAAAATGAAAAAAATCATTTATGAAGAATATTGTCATCACAGATGTCCATAAAAGCATTTAAAATCCCATAAAAGAATAATCAATGATTAAAAAAAAATTCAAGAGCAGAATTTATCGAAAATTTATCGACTAATTGTTTAAACAATTGGAAGAAAATTCATTAATGATTGCTTTGTGCACCTGCAACTCTGCAGCATCAATCAATAATTTTATCAATAGTTTTATTTCCACAACTTTCTTTAGTTTGTCATTTTTTATATTAAGCCGGTAATTACACATTCGCCCCTCTGATACTAATGGTCACTCTAATCACAACATTGTTGATAATGTTACCTATTGAGTTATTCGGGCGAA
Source organism: Diachasma alloeum (assembly GCF_001412515.2). Classification (NCBI taxonomy): domain Eukaryota; kingdom Metazoa; phylum Arthropoda; class Insecta; order Hymenoptera; family Braconidae; genus Diachasma; species Diachasma alloeum. Next base: position 436,617 of record NW_021680466.1, on the reverse strand, counting down.
ATTTTGCTATTCCTGATTAAAAGCTCAAGATTTTTTGTACATTAATCAAAACGATAGAAAAACTTAAAATTTCTATTTAAACAATTATTGCACAATTAATAATTAGGGTAGTTAATTGATCAGAAGCTTGGACTCCAATTCACTCATGATTACTTGATCCTAGAATTATCGATAATCAAAGAAATAATTCTTCCAGTCTACATAATTGATTAATTAATTAATTAATTGAAATGATTGAAAATCGCGTCTAAAACTGATTAAATCTCCAAAAAAACTAATTTAAAATTTGCTTTCGCCCTTAAAATTACGTATTTTTGTATAAAAAAAAAATTTAATAATTCACCAACAAAAACAAAAAAAAGAAAAATTAAACAAAAATTCAAAATTAATAATTAGAGTAATTAATTTGTCAGAAGCTTCATCTTCAATTCACCCATGACTACTTGACCCTGTAATTATAGATAATCGAAGAAATAATTCTTCCAGTCTACATAATTGATTAACTAATTGAAGAGATTAAAAATCGCGTCTAAAAATGATTAAATCTAGACAAAAACTAATTTAAATTTGCGTTCACCCTTGAAATTCCGTATTTTTGCAGAAAAAAAAAATTGAATAACTCACCAACAAAAACAGTGAAATAAATAAATTATCCAAAATTTGTTTCAAACCGGAAGTCAAAATTACCCTTTCAAGGTCATCTCAGGCCTAGCCGTAGTCCCAATGAGAAGAGAATCAACACTTGTGCCTTCAGAATTCTCGGTAATCCCAGTGGAACTTGAAATGACTCGCGCAGTTGTCGTGATCAGCTGTTTAACAGCGGTCGTGACTTCCGGCGCAGAAGTGGTCGTAGAAATTGTTGAATTTCTCAGACAATAACCCATGACCTGTCCGTGTTTGCACGACTCATCCCTATCGTCATTGAAGATGATGAGTAAGAGCCCGGAGACAGCGACAAAAATGCCGGCGACGAAGAGCCCCAGGGCCGGAAGTTTCTGAGGTGAGAGAAGTCCGCCATTTTCCAATTTGAGATAGCACAGGGCTGGGAGGATGTAGGCTAGGGGCACTGCCGCCAATATTCCATTCAATTCGAGGACAACCCCGAGACAATCGGTCGTCATCGAGATGAAGTAAGCGACTGTTATTATTCCCATTGTGATGATCAAGTATCGGCGATCGGAACCGGCGATGTACATGTCGTGATTTTCAGTCTCGTCGGTTCCTTTTATTGCTGTGAGGATTACCTGAAAGAATCATCACTTTTTTTATTTTATTTTTTTTTCATTATTGAGAAAGTACTTTGGAAATGATGGCGTACTTCGTCCATTTTTCTTCGATGCAAAAGTTATTGAAGTACATCATTTAGATTAAAAAAAAACTACTGAAATGCGGAAAAAATTTTCCACGTGACTTGAAACATTTTTTCATTCTATAGAAACCGGATGCAGTGAGTTGAGGATAATCTGTAGAGGTCTAATAACTTTAATAAATTGTGAAAAATACGAGGTGGAGGTGCCGCCATCTTCAAAGTCCCGTGCGACAGAGGGAGGGGGTATCCAAGCAAGATGGCGGCGCCCGCCGCTGTCAACCACCTCGTATTTTTTAACGCTTTTGAAGATTCTTGATCCTCTTCAAATTACCTCCAACTCATTCCATCTAGTGCCTAGAAAATGAACAAATTTTTCAAACTCTCTTTTAGATTTTTAAATCCCTTTTCAGCTGAGAATTCATGATGCAAACTTTTTTACCTATTTTGTTTTTTTTTACACTTGAGGCCTCTTAATCATTGGAATTAACCATTTTTTCAAATTAATTTATGACGAAATAAAGTGAGGTTAATAAGCAAAAAAATATTGAAAAACAAAAAAAAATCTGAAAGATGGTTTAAAAAATTTGTTCCTTTCATAGAAACCGTATGCATTGAGTTGAAGGTAATTTGTAGAGGTCTAATAACTTTAATAAATTGTGAAAAATACGAGGTGGAGGTGCCGCCATCTTCAAAGTCCCGTGCGACAGAGGGAGGGGGTATCCAAGCAAGATGGCGGCGCCCGCCGCTGTCAACCACCTCGTATTTTTGAACATTTCTCAAAATTATTCATCCTCTTCAAATCACCTCCAACCCATTCCATCCAATTCCTACAAAATGAATAAATTTTTCAAACTCCCCTTCAAATATTTCCACCCCCTCATTTTTTTTTCCAATTACCTCCCGTGTGACGAAACACTCAATGGGAAACGTCAGCAAGATGGTCCCACTGAACATAACCCTCGAGAAGTTCATGAGATCATCGTCCCAGCAGTAGTTCTCCATGAGATCGCCCTGAACGTGTGACGTAAATGTGGCATAACCCGCGATTCCAAAAGCACTGGCCACAATGAAAGACGTGAATAGAGACCAGTGGGTCACTACGTCCCACTTCTGTTGGGTCGCACGCTCGATGGACCCATAAATGAGGAATGTGTTGTGATGGCACATAAACGCGAATGCCATTATGCCTATTGAGGGGATAACGCCTCTTATCGACGCGAATCTCCAGCTGTCGGTGGATTCTGGCCTGGGGACAATTATTTCCATATTTTAGGGGCATGAGAAAATTCTGAAAAAATTCACCAAGTCTCTCGGTGGTCTCTCAGATCTGCCTGATTTTTTACCGAAATTTTAATGCATTTTTTGGGATTGAAAACAATTGCCTTGTCAACTCACACAATGGCCGCCATTGTGCTCATCCTGATGAAAATGGCGAGCAGAATGAAGCCGACGCACACGAGCGAGAGGAACGATATTTTAGCTAGTCTCGCTACGTTTCTGTATAAACACAGTGGCACTGTTATCCACATTGTTGCTAGCAGAATGACAACTTCACGTTTACCGAATATATTGTCCTCTCTCAGGCCAAATACTCGGATTATAACTTTTGTTACTGTATCACCCACAACAACGTTGTACGATACCATGGCTGCAATAATGAACACAAATTAATAGTAGTTTCCGGGAAAAACAATACGTGAAATAGTATATTTTGTCATTCCGGCCGTAGGGCAGCGTTTCTGCCTAACGAATCTCTGCTTACGGCCGTCATGACAAAAAATATTGTTCGTCATATGGCCAAAAAAAACTTTTCTGACAAATATGATTGCAGCCCTCGCCTTCGGCTCGGGCTGCAAACTCATATTCGCCGGAAAAGTTTCTTTCGGCCTAGTGACGAAATATACTATTTCTGGCGAATATGAGGTTTGCAGCACGAGCCGAAGGCGAGCGGAGCGTCCGTGAATCGCTGCCTTACGGCCGGAATGACAAAATAGTATATTTCGTCACTAGGCCGAAAATAGTATATTTCTGGCGAATATGAGTTCGCCTCGCCTTCGGTTCGGGCTGCAATCATATGAGCTAGAAAAGTTTTTTTTGGCCGTATGACGAACAGTATTTTTTGTTATGACGGCCGTAGGCAGAGATTCACGGACGCGGAGCGGAGCGGAGCGTCCGTGAATCTCTGCCTCACGGCCGGAATGATAAAAACAATATTTCATACTTTTTTTGGTTTTTGGATAAAAGAAAAATCGATTTTTGGGAGATTCTTGGGAAATTTATCATGTGAAGTTGGGACTTATCAATAAATGACAAAATTGGAATTTTCAATTTGATCAATTTTTTTTGACTTTCGGGAAATTCTTGAGAAATTTTTAATGGGACATTGGGACTTACCGGTGAATGAAATAATTGAAATTTTTAATTTGAAAAAAAAATAATGTTTGGGAACTTCGGGGGAAGTTCCAAATGTGAAGTTGGAACTTACCAATAAATAAAAAGAATGGAATTTTCAATTTTATGATTTTTTTTTCATTTTCCGGAAACTTGAAAAATTTTCAATTTGACATTGGGCCTTACCAAGAAATGAATAAATTGGAATTTTCAATTCGAAAAAACTAAATTTTTAGGAAATTTACGGAAAATTTGTAATGTGACGTTCCTGAGTCGAATAATTGGACCTGACAAGTTCTACTTAGGTCTTTCCATTCAGAACTGGATAGGTCTTGGGAAGCCTCTTCCCAAGTGCTTCCGAGACCTTTCTACCTCTGGTTATGCCCCATTTCAGCACTTGTTAGGTGTAAGCAGGACTTGTATTCAGATTTTCCAAATCCTTGCCGGTCCCCGTAATTCTATGGGCCTATATTAAATCTTCGTTCATATCCCTGTTCACTCATGCGCTATTGAAATAAAAAATGCAATTATTGTTTTTTTTTTTAATCTCGAAAATCGACATTTCACGGGAGGGTGGAGGGGAGATGCATGTATGTGGAGGCTTGACATTTTTACCCAACAAGGGGAGAAACTTGCAAAATCTATTCTAGCCACTCTTGTCCCTCCGCTTGCATGCATTATCCAAATAAAAAATGAAAGTGTTAACAAATGTGATCCTTGTTCCAAGTAAAAACCGAAAATCCGACCCTGTGGCCCCCGGTGAAAAATTTTTTTTTTCAGTTTTCACTTTTCCCACATACTTTTGAAAGTTCTGAATAGCCCGTCGCTTAAATAGTTGGAATCAACGTTCACCCGGCTAAAAAATTCGATTTTGGCGAAAGTCGACTTTCCCCCTGGAAAAATCCAAGATCTGACACTTTGGCCCCCGGTGAAAAATTTTTTTTTTCAGTTTTCACTTTTTCCACATACTTTTGATAGTTCTGAATAGCCCGTCGCTTAAATAGTCAGGATCAACGTTCACTCGGCTAAAAAATTCAATTTTGGCGATAGTCGACTTTCCCCCTGGAAAAATCGAGGATCTGACACTTTGGCCCTCGTGACCCTTTGACCGACTTTCCCCCTGAAAAAATCCAAGATCTGAGCCTTTGGCTCCGGGTGAAATTTTTTTTTTTTTTTCAGTTTTCACTTTTTCCACATACTTTTGAGAGTTCTGAATAGCCCGTCGCTTAAATAGTCAGGATCAACGTTCACTCGGCTAAAAAATTCAATTTTGGCGAAAGTCGACTTTCCCCCTGGAAAAATCGAGGATCTGACACTTTGGCCCTCGTGACCCTTGTGACCCTTTGATCGACTTTCCCCCTGAAAAAATCCAAGATCTGAGCCCTTTGGGTCCGGGTGAAAAAATTTTTTTTTCATTTTTAACTTTTTCCACATACTTTCGAGAGTTCTGAATAGCCCGTCGCTTAAATAGTTGGAATCAACGTTCACCCGGCTAA
>NW_021680466.1:424983-430851 GCF_001412515.2 Diachasma alloeum | reverse complement strand
AAGTGAACCATTCGTTAACTATTAACGAATATTCATTTGGTCATATTCAACTCTACCATTCGTTAATAGTTAACGAATCTCGTTTGGAATAAATGAATCATTCTATCAGTGCAGGTCCATCTAGGTCTGGAGAGATCTTGAAAGACCTGTGTACGTCCAATCAGAACCAAATCCTCGTCTCGGGTTGGGAGTTATCGATAAATGAAAAATTGAAATTTTTAAATTGAGATTTTTTTTTTTCATTTTCGGGAAATTCTTGGGTAATTTTTAATGAGAAGTGGGCATTTGCCAATAAATGAGTAAATTGAAACTTTGAATGGGAAAAAACATCAATTTTTGGGAAATTTGTGGACAATTTTTAGTGTAAAGTAGATACTGACCAATAAATGGATAAATAAATTGTAGGGTCGTAAGTATATAGAATCCAACCCTTCCGAAACTGGCCCTCATAAGTCCCTGATAACTCATCTCTCCACACAAATGTCCACTCCTGACCATGAGAATCAACGAATAATCGGTGAGAACAGCTACGACTATCAGGAGACCTATTCCGAGGCCAAAGCCTGACTGATGTAGGGCATAGGGGATTCCTGAAAAATGCGAGAAAAATCTCATCAATTTTCCATCAATTTTTTAACTGGATAACAAATTGTGATATTATTAATTACTCACCAATTACTCCACTCCCGATGATGGAATTGATGAAATTAAAGCTCGCCAGTGGCAGACTAGAGAATTTACCCGACTCATCCTCCTCCTCCCCCTGAAATCGTCCCCAATCACTTCAATTATAATCAATCCAAATAATTCATTAAAAATCGAAATCAAAACCTCGATTTCGTGGGATGAATTCTCCAATAGTTTTTTCTAAAACTCCTTCACTACTTGAAGACACTAGTGGGCATGTACATGTACAAATCTACAGTCAATAATAAACAAAATTATAATCAAAATCGGAATAAATAATCTGTTGACATTTTCTCGCAAGATAATTATCGAGATGAAATGAAGAAAAGATCATGCTCATGCCGAATTCAATTCCCGAGCATTTGAAATCTTCATTAGTTGTTAATTAATTATTACTTAATAAGCACTATTTCGAACGCTCATGGTTAAAAAAAGGCTAATTCAAGTCCGAAGCTTGAGATTTAAAAATAAAAAGAAATCATGCTAGTGCCTATTCCGAGTTATGGCCTCGGGAATAAGAAAAAAACTACTGAAATGCGGGCAAAAAAATTGCGGCATGAATCCTCAGTCAAAAGTTGATAGAAAAATCTGAAAGATTGCTTAAAAAATTTGTTCATTTTATAGAAACCGGATGAAGTGAGTTGAGGGTGATTTAAAGCGGATAAATAATTTCAAGAAATGTTTAAAAATACGAAGTGGAAACACCGCCATCTCTAAAGCGCCCACACATTTGAACATTTCCTAAAATTATTCATCGTTTTCAAATTACCTTTGATTCTTTTCCCCCAGTCCCTACAAAATGAACAAATGTTTCATGCTATCTTTCAGATTTTTCTTTCTTTTCCGAGGCAATCAATCATTTTTTGTCCATTCATTAATGGCAAAATAAAGTGAGGTTAGGGGCGGGGTGAGGTTAGAAATAAAAAAAAATTACTGATATACAGGTAATACTCTGCGCCATGAATTCTCAGCCAAAATCTGACGGAAAAATCTGCAAGATGGTTTAAATAATTTGTTCATTTTATAGAAACCAGATGGAGTGAGTTGGGGATGATTTGAAGCAGATAAATAATTTTAAGAAATGGTTAAAAATTCGAGGTGGAGGCGCCGCCATCTTTAAAACTTTCACACCATTCAACCACCTCGTATTTTTAAACACATCTTGAAATTATTCATCTTCTTCAGATCACCTTTAACTCCTTTCCTCCAGTCCCTAGAAAATGAACAAATGTTTCAGGCTATCCTTCAGATTTTTTTCTTTTCGGAGGTAATCAAACATTTTTGGTCCATTCATTAATGACAAAATAAAGTGAGGTTAGGGGCCTCAGAAATGAAAAAAAAATTACTGATATTATTGATTACTGGTTCATTCTATAGAAACCGGATGAAGTGAGTTGGGATGATTTGAAGCGGATAAATAATTTTAAGAAATGTTTAAAAATTCGAGGTCGTGGCGCCAGCATCTTTAAAGCCCCTTGCGGCATAGGGAGGGAGTATCCAATCAAGATGGCGGCCGCCACACTGGTTAACCACTTCGTATTCTTGAACATATCTTAAAGTTACTTATCCTCTTCAGCTTACCTTCAACTCATTTCATCCAGTTCCTAAAAAATGAACAAATTTTTCAAGCTATCGTTCAGAGTTTTTTCATCCTTTTTGGCTGAGAATTCATAACATAAACTTTTCCCCGCATTTCAGTAATTTTTTTTCTACTCCTAAACCCTCTTAATCAATCATCCAACCAAATGAGCATTCCGAATGTCCCATGCGTCAAGACTCATCTCTAAATAAAATATAAAAAACTGTTAAACTGTCTTTTAACAGAAGTAATAATCACTTTTAATGAAACATTCCGATGGCATTATTTATATTTATTTGCGGTATGCTGATGGTTATGATGCTGAAGACCCAAAGGCGATGACGATGATGAGCATGATGAGCAAAACACGATTAACAAACATGGAAAAATATGTGAGAAGAATTTCATTAATCAGATCGTTAAGGGGAGGCCCGAGTGAGACAACACGATTATCTTACCCTCACGAGCTGTCTCATATCGTCGTAGGAGTCATCGGTCCCCAAGCTGTTGCCCTGTCGATTATAATCCCCCAAAATTTCGGTTTGTGCGTGAGGACAATTGCATTATCAGATAATTCAAGAATCTTCCATTCAGTTTAACATAAAAATAATTTTTCATTCTGTTTCAACGAGTTTTTTAGTATCAATTTTTTTAAACAAAAATCAATGTTTTGATTTCGTGGAATAATTTTTAGTGAATGTTATTTTTCAGAGTTCAAAATCCTCTTGTTCTCGATAACAAAAGGAATGTTTTCTTAATGAATGGAAGTAATCTTTTATTTTGTTTGCTGAAACGAGATTTTTTTTTGTGCGGATTATGTACATTGCCTGTCTGTGCTGTGAGATAAGAGGGATGAGTACCATTTATGAATCTCGTTACATAATGCACGTGGAAAAGTTCACAAATGTCAGGCCCATAAATAATGAATGAGGGACAAAAAGAAAAAAGATGATTTTTTTTATGTCAAGTGAAATGAGTGGAGGACCCTTTAATGCAATCGACATTCCGGGATAATTCCAATCATTAATAACGCTTGTCGCTGATAAGAACTGTATTTTTGTATTTTTTCTGTCTCACAATTAATCATCCGTAATTTAAGTACGTTTCCACGAGGGAAAAAAAAAATTATGATTCGAAGAGCAAAAGGAATTGATTTTTGACAAAAATATCGAGTTTTTGAAAGTTTTCAATTTTTTAGAAATTGGAAAGTCTTGAATCTTGAAAATTATTCCATGAACAATATTTTCAAATTATTAAAAATATAAAGTTTTCAGAAAAATTGATTATTGAAAAAATTGAAAAATTTTGGGGTTTAAAAATGATTAAATGAGCAATATTTCTAAATTATTACAAAATTATTCAAAATATAAGGTTTTCCAAAAATTTCAATTTTTGTTTTAATTAAAAAATTTTAAATCGTGAAAATCATTTCAAGAATATTTTTCTTGTTATTAAAAAGCCATTAAAAATATCAAGTTTTCAAAAAATCTCGAACTTTTAAAGAATGTCTAAATGATTATTTTTATCATAAAAAAAATCATTCCAGAACAAAAAATCACCTTTTGAAATGTGAAAAAGCCAAACAACAAAATTTCATTACATTTTGTGTCACATTATCTCCACACTTTTAAAATGTCTGAAAAAATGCGCTCAACAACCGGAGATCGGCAGAAAAATAATTTTCATTGTTGATATTTCATTACAATATCAATGGTTTATAAAAAAATTGAATTATCATTTTTCGCAATGTATAATAAAACCAAATGTATTTTTCATTGCGATACTAACGAGAAATGACACTAAAAAATGAATCAAATAATTTTTTAATCAATAATGCTACAAAATTCAATTTCATTATTATGTCAATAGAACATATAAAACAGAAAATACCGATTTCTTTCGTCATGAATAATGGAAATATTGCAATTTTCATTATTGATCGAATGATTACTTTAAAATAGTTCAAGTCAAATCAAGTTTAATTCCCGATCAGATTTCTAATAATTTTTGGTTTTTAATTATTACTCATTGGTATGGTATTTGAAAAATATGAATTTCTCAATATTCATTTATAATATGATGAAAAATATCTACCAGACCAAACCTCTGCCAGAGATCGGCAGGACAATAATTTCCGTTATTAACATTTCATTACAATATCAATGATTAATGAAAAAACTTGAATTATGATTTGTTTCGTAATGAATAATAATACCAAATAATTTTTCAATCAATAATGCTACAAAATTCAATTTCATTATTATGTCAATAGAACATATAAAGCAGAAAATACCGATTTCTTTCGTCATGAATAATTAAACACAATCAATTCTTTTAATTAATTCTTTTCAGTAAAATATAATGATAGTTTTTAATAATATTTGCCGTTAGAAGGACGGTGGCGATATACAGTAGTATATATATATATATATATACCTGTAATAATAATAATAATAATAATAATAATAATAATAATAATAATAATAATAAAATGTAATAATTATAAAAATGAAAAATCAATTATTTGAAATAATAATAATTCTTTTCAGTAAAATATAATGATAGTAAACACAATTAATTATTCACTATAATAGTAGTGGATAGCAGAGAATTAAAAAATCCGATGACTTTCGTCACGAATAATGGCAATATTTCAATTTTCGTTATCGATCGAATGATTACTCAAAAATATTCAAGTGTAATTCCTGATTAGATTAATAATACTTGTCCATTTTTAATTATCACTCATTGACACGGTATCTGAAAAATGTGAATTTCTCAATATTCATTCATAATACAATGCCAAATATTTCCGCGTTAGCCGCGATTAAGCAAAAAAATAAGTGTCTGCGGTGAAAATAATATTTTTGCCGATTTCCGTCGAGAACCCTCAACCTTGCTTTTTCCCCGAAATCACACTCTAAATAATAAAAAAGAGATGAATTCACTCACATCCTCATAATTTTTTCGCGCATCCAAAATGTAGCTTTTCTCATCGACACTCCTGGAGGCTTCCTGTGCCATTTCCCTGACAATCCGTGGTAGTCCCCCGAATAATATCCGCGATATTTTATATCTGAGGCCAGCTGTTCGCGATAAGCCTGCCTCCTCTTCCACCCGGAAGACAACTCAGTCTTTCAGTCGATCGAGAGATGTTAATCACATTAAATGCCCCTTCCTATTTCACTCTTCCCCGTGACGACTTTTGACAGCTCCTTATGCCCCAAAATACGACAACTGAATCAACTATTCGGGGAAATGATGCTATGAGGGAACGGAGGGATGAATGAAAATGCGGAGGCGTTCGGGATCCACCGGGACTGCTCTCTGTCTCTATTATTGATTGACAAAGTTGTGTCGAGAGTACACATGCGGGAATCGGGGAAGTGGTGGTGGAGGCGAGAGCGACCGCCAACTGGCCTCGATGGAGGCACCTCAGAGACTCCCCCACGCCTGCGCCTCCCCCAGACCTCGTTGAGAATATGATCCTCCAGGTGGTAAACAAGATGATATATCATATGGCAAGACTCCTTGGAATTTTCTCATTTCGCATTTTTAGACGTGCAGAGGCACCGGGAGTTGAAGAAAGAACTGCTGAAGTG
>NW_021680466.1:383375-424961 GCF_001412515.2 Diachasma alloeum | reverse complement strand
GGGGGGGGGGGGGGGGGAGGGGGAGAAACATTGCGGCATGAATTCTCAACCAAAAGAGGGCGGAACAATCTGGAAGATGGCTCAACAAATTTGTTCCGTTTGTATAAATCGTATGGAGAGAGTTGAGCGTGATGCGAAGATGATAAATAATTTTCAGAGATGTTTGAACATACGAGGTGGAGGCACCGCCATCTTTAAAGCTCCTTAGTAAGAGGGAGGCGTTATACAAACAAGATGGCGGCGGCCACCTCTGTAAACCACCTCGTATTTTTGAACATTTCCTTAAATTATTTAACTTCTTCAAATCACCTTCGAGTTGTTCCATTCAGTTCCTAGAGAATGAACAAATTTTTCTAACTATCCCGCAGATTTTTTCATCCTTTTTGCGTCCAAATGGAAACAATATAATCGTCCAACCTTCACATACTCTAATTTTGATTGGAAATTATGTAGAATGGTCGGAAACGTAAAAATACGAAGTTTGGAGAANTGTATTCATTGCGGAGCTCTGAATGACAGCACCTCGCGATAATAATGAATGAACACATCACACAGGGTGAACAGTCCAATTGCGAAACCCCCCCAATTAACGGAACACTTGAATATTTTTAGATTAATAATCATCAAATGTCGTAAGTCCAAACTAATATTGATCCTAAAAGATTCATTGTTTCATATTTTTGCATTCATTTCATCCGAATGTTCTTATTTCTACAAATATATGGGTGTTCCGCCGTTTGGGTTGGGTTTTCATGGCATTTCCAATCGACGGAATACTGATGTTTTCGTTTGGCACGCGCCGGAGTGGTTCAGTCAAAAGTATATAAATAATTGATAAGTTGAAAATATAATGACATTTATGTTTCTATTCTCTGTTAAATTCAGGAGCGAAGCGGTAAACCGGGTTAAGTCAATTTAGCTCTACGCTGAGTATTCGAGGAATATCTCCGAATTCAAGAGAAATAGCGAAATTTTCATTATAACCTTTTTTGTAGAGCAAATTGAGAGCTACAAAAAAGGTTATTACAACAAAATTTCTATGTTCTTGAGGTTCCGAGATATTCATTAAAAACTGACCAATCGTCTAAATCGACTTAAACCGGTTTACCGCTTCGCTACTGAATTGTTCTGACAAATTCATATACGAAGAAAGTCGAGAAACATCAGTCAACGACATGCTCACTGGCCCCTAGGGTTGGGCATCTGTCGTTAACCGCAGTTATTTATATGATATTGTAGAAAAACCCATCATTTACGTAATAAATGTAAGAAATGGAAAAAAAACAGCCGCTGTTGCCTTTTATGGGAAACCGTAAAGCTTCGCGAAGATTATACCTCGCGATGGTGATAAAAGTCACGAGTTTCATACCTCGCCAGGATCACACGTCTCGAGGGTCACACCTCGTAAGCGTCATAACGCGTAAGGGATGAATTTTACAAGGGCCAATCTCATTATTTATTGAGCTCTATTGAATTCGTCGCATCATCATCTTTTGTCTTGCCATTAACTTGTTTCGTTCAGCTTTCTTAAAAAATTATTAAATTTTAAATTTTATGAACATTTCAACCCGTCATTAACATTTAAAAAAAAGTCAAAAGTGTCCATTTTCCCCCAACCTCCCCTATACACACCTCGCCATCAGGGTTGGGCGTGCAAATTACGTTGGTAACTTGCACCGTTTTTTCCCGACGTAATTTACGTAAATTATCTTGACGGATTTTTTACATTTTTGACGTTCCTTCGAAAAGCTTGCAATTTTCGATTACTAGAATGTTTTATTTTATTCCGAGTGACGAAGACGCAGTATTGGACACACAAAAAATAGTATATTATGGCCCGAAGCCAGATAAACCGTGAATTTTAATTTCACTTTGTTCGGTTAGAATGCGGTTCCCGGTACTTGAGGCATAAAATATCATTTTATGTCCCCAGGATCGTAAAACTGCGATTCTAACATCGATTTCCTCGGTTAAGTCGCGTTTTTCGGGCCCAGACAAAATATTGTGTGCCACACGGCAATAAAACTATTTCCTAACTCGAGTGATTAAAATCCTCGATTCGCGGCATTTTAAGAAGCTCAAAAACATGAGCCTCATACCTCATAAAGAGTAAATTTCACGAGGGTCAAACGTTGCAAAAGACCAATGTCACAAGTCATCTCCATTGTGAGAAAGTCACTCTCATTACCCTATTGAGCTTTATTGGATTTTCCGCTTTATTATCTGGAGCCTGGGAAAAGCCCAGTTGGACCCTGAAAAGAACCATTTTGTCTGAAGAGTTCAAAAAAGCTACCAAAGACAATTGAATTAGTTTTGTCATTTAAGAATGCTGAATGAAACAAGTTAATGTCAAGACACAAGATGATGACGCAACGAATTCAATAGAGATCAATAAATAATGAGATTGACCCTTGTAAAATTCATTCCTTACACGGCATGACCCTTACGAGGTGTGACCCGCGTGCTTTATCACCCTTGCGAGGTATAATCTTCGCGTAACTTCACGGTTTACGATGAAAGGTAACGTCGGCTGTTTTTTACATTTTTTACATTTATTACGTAAATTACGCGTTTTTTACAATGTCATGTAAAAAACTGCGGTCATCGACAGATACTCAACGCTGCTCGCCATGGAAAACATCACCCTCCCCCACGTGCAAGATTGCCTTCCGAGCCGAAGGCGAGGATGACAAACACGTGGGGGACGGTGATCTGTTTTCCAAGGCCTCGGGCATGGAATGTACTACTTTTAGGCTCTCCAATCGCATCATCCTCAAGAAAAAGGTGTACCGCGTTGATTCTAGCAAAATTTGTATCAGATGCACACTGGGTGAACTCGAAACTTTTTACCATTTGTTTACAAATTGTCCAGCCTATAACTCCCCCCGTCTGCATTATATTCGCCCCTGGTTCCAGCCCAATCTTACCCCCTTCGAAAATTTTATTTCTACTTTGAATTCTAATAACATTAACTGTTTAAAAAATATCTATATATTCATTATTTGTATTTTTGAATCTCGCTCACATTCTGTGCAATGAATTATGATTTTTTAAAATTTCTGGCTGTTGTAAAACGTATCCATTTATTGTTACACCCAGAACCCTTTGCATCTTGAATTTTTGTAATTTGCATATATGCAAATAAACTATCTATCTATCTATCTATCTATCTATATTTTTAGTTAACAAGCTAATTCTAAATTTAGGTACTTGATTTTCGATTAACCAAATAATCGTCAATCTTCCTACCTAAATTATTGGTTGATAGAATATTTCGAAATTTAGGGGAGGGTAGGTTAAAATGGACCTTCAAGACTTTTTAAAAATTATTCATAACTCAGAAACAAATGTATCAATAGAGCTCAGTTTAGGCTCATCACAAAGGAAAAGAATTGTTCTTTGTATTGACAAAAAAAAAGATTAAATTTCATCAACATTTCAACTCGTCACTAATATTTTTAAAAAAGTCGAAAGTGTTCATTTTACCCCAACCTCCCCATTTGGGGAGGTAAATGTATAAACTGATGGTTAATTTAACATTTAAAATTTTAAGGTTTATTTTAAAAATTGACAACTTCATAATCTAACGGTAATTTTGATTGATTGATGTGCCGATCACTGATTTCATTATTTTTGTGTCCCCTCCCAAAGCCTCTGAGAATCAAAATTTTCCCGCCGAGTGCGCACCCTGTCGAGCCCCCCACCAACTATCCGCCTACCTTTATGTGTGTACTGTGTGTGCAGTGTTCGTGCAATTGTAGCTTAGTGAAAAATGGCCGGCGTCAGCGACTGGTTCAGCATTGGGAGTACGGTGGCATGTAAAACGTGTTATCACAAAGAAATTGAGGGAGAAGTGTTGGCATTCGATCCTCAAACCAAAATGCTGATATTGAGTATCCTTTTTCATCACAAACATCGACCGCATCGTCACCAGGGACTCATCGAGGCCCATATTGCCCCCTGGCTCCTGCTCAGGAGCATAATTCATGGAATCACGTGAATAGTTTGGAATTTTTTCAATTTCTCTCGCTCGAGTGGAGGAGTTCACGGTCTCGAGGGGGTGTGACGGTCCCCGGGGTGGGTTTAGCACCTGGGGAAGCCCTCGGAGACCCTCAGGGGCTGATTGTTATTGTGGCTGCAAGGTTAGTTTCGGTGGGGGAGACAGTGCTGCGGACTGGGTGAACTGATCAGCAACACTTCAAAATTATTTCATCACAAATGGTTTTTGACATTTTTTTCGCGGTTCTGGTGGTAGGGGCTGGCGGTGGGTCGTGTCAGGGGGTCCATCGGGGGGGTTTCCGATCCAAAAAGAGGCTGGTAATGTCTCTTGAAGCATTCGTTCGCGAGACATTTGGTGAAAACGATTTTGGGGGTGAAAAGTGATTTTGACGGGTTTTGAGGGGTATTGTGGGGCAAAAGGGGTTCATAAGGGGTGGGTGACATCGGAAATTGTCGTAGTTTTCGTATGAGTTTTGATTTTTGGTTGTGGCTCCTGTAGTTCTCAAGATAATTGAAATTTTATGGCCATTTTGTGGAATTCAATTGAATTGATCGGATTTCTTGAAATTTTCATTGATTATTGTCGATGAGTTATTGTTTTTAACGTTTTTTCGGGCTTCTGGAGATCAGAGGTAGCGCTGGGTAGTGTCAGGGGATTCATCGGGAGGGTTTCCGATCCAAAAAGAGGCTGGTAATGTCTCTTGAAGCATTCGTTCGCGAGACATTTGGTGAAAACGATTTTGGGGGTGAAAAGTGATTTTGACGGGTTTTGAGGGGTATTGTGGGGCAAAAGGGGTTCATAAGGGGTGGGTGACATCGGAAATTGTCGTAGTTTTCGTATGAGTTTTGATTTTTGGTTGTGGCTCCTGTAGTTCTCAAGATAATTGAAATTTTATGGCCATTTTGTGGAATTCAATTGAATTGAACGGATTTCTTGAAATTTTCATTGATTATTGTTGATGAGTCATTGTTTTTAACGTTTTTTCGGGCTTCTGGAGGTCAGGGGTAGCGCTGGGTAGTGTCAGGGGATTCATCGGGAGGGTTTCCGATCCAAAAAGAGGCTGGTAATGTCTCATGAAGCATTCGTTCTCGAGATATTTGGTGAAAGCGATTTTGGGGGTGAAAAGTGATTTTGACGGGTTTTGAGGGGTATTGTGGGGCAAAAGGGGTTCATAAGGGATGGGTGACATCGGAAATTGTCGTAGTTTTCGTATGAGTTTTGATTTTTGGTTGTGGCTCCTGTAGTTCTCAAGATAATTCAAATTTTATGGCCATTTTGTGGAATTCAATTGAATTGAACAGATTTCTTGAAATTTTCATTGATTATTGTTGATGAGTCATTGTTTTTAACGTTTTTTCGGGCTTCTGGAGGTCAGGGGTAGCGCTGGGTAGTGTCAGGGGATTCATCGGGAGGGTTTCCGATCCAAAAAGAGGCTGGTAATGTCTCATGAAGCATTCGTTCTCGAGATATTTGGTGAAAGCGATTTTGGGGGTGAAAAGTGATTTTGAGGGGAATTGTGGGGCAAAAGGGGCTCATAAGGGGTGGGTAACATCGGAAATTTTCGTGGCTTTGTTATAAGTTTTGATTTTTGGTTGCCGGAATTGTAGTTCTCGTGATAATCCAAATTTTGTGAACATAAAAAAAATTTATTATTTACAACTGCTATTTTCCTTAATTAAAATGTTGATCAACAGAATGCCCATCATCATCAAATCGGCCATCATTGAATGATGTACATATAGTTAATTTATCACTTGTATCAGATGTACAAGTTAAACGTGAAGTATCACCAACACTGAATGAACCACCACAGAGTCTCAATCTACAGAGGCTAAACACACGTGTGCGCAATCAGATTGAGGAGAAAAAACGTATGGTGAAGGCTCTGCAGGCCGGAGTATCGCCTGAGGGTCAAAAATTATTTATTGCCATTGCTAAAACCCTACAGGACATAACGTGGTCGGGGCAGAATATCGTTGTTTGGGATGATGTTACCATTGTACCACCTTACAAAGTTGATAATGTCCATGGAAATGCTGAGTCCAAATCATATTTACATGTCAGGAAAGTTGTAAGTAGTTTTGCATTTAAAAAAAGAGAAAACAAGTTAATTCTGTTGAATATTTTTTTATTCATTCTTATTACATTTATTTTAAACTCGTTCTTCACTACTTATTATTACTTACTATTGATACATTGCAAATATTCTCAATGGATATTGATTAATAATATTGTGCAGAGAATGCATTCAGTTTTATGGTTTGGTGTTGAACAGTCGAGAAAATTTCAAAATTTTGGCTTTTTCATTCACATTTTGTCATATTCAATCTTTTTATTTCATTAAATATTGCAAAAACTGTTAGAAATTCAAAATACAAAAACAATCTTTATTTCATCAAAACCATGAAGGAATTGCCTTCATAAAACACCCTTCGTCCTTCAGATTTCCCTGGAAATCACCATATTTGCGTGTCAGAAAAGTTTAAGTAGTTTTTTATTATTTTAAAAAATATCCTTATAATTTCGGATGAAAGAGAAAACAATTTAATTCTGTTCAATATTTTTTGTATGCGTTCTCATTAATTTTAAACTTGATCTTTATTACTTTATGAATTGATTTGGTGTTGAACAGTTGAAATAATATTATAATGTTCAGTTTTTCATTCACATTTTGTCTTTTTTTATCTCTTTATTTTTTTAAACAATGCAAACACTTCAAAATACAAAAACAATCGTTATTTCATCAGAAACAAAGAAATTTCCTTCATAAAATTGCCCTTAAATCACAAATATCCCTCAAAATCGAAAATTTCATTAAGTATAAAAATTTCATAATTAACAAAGAGTCAATTATTTTACCAGGTTGAAAAACACATGAAGGATCAAGCAGCGGCTGAGATACAGCAGCGAGAAGCGACGAAGGGCAGCAGCACGCAATAGACATCACAAGAGTCCTAAGAGAAAATATTCATTCGAACAAAAAACTAAAGAAAAAATTCAACAAAAAAGCGACAAAAAATAGAGATAGATAAAGTAATGAAGGGGGTCATTCTGTGGCGTAATTTTCTTTTTCAAATTTCGCGACGAATTCACTGACTCGATTGATGAATTAGGTAAATGGGGGGAGCGGATTCCACTCAATGAAAGTGAAAAAAAATGAAAATGTGAGGATAAAAGACATCGATGGGATTTGTGAGGCCCTTGAGGAAGGACTGAGTAATTAATTCGGGGGATTTGATGATGAAATTAATTTTTTCACGTTGAAGTACGAGTTTTCGTTGATTTTACAGGAGAATGGGGATGGAAAGGTGCGATTGTCTCGGTAAGGGCTGGGTTTAGGAGAAAATGTGTCTAAATCGTTTTCGTAGAGAATTCAATTTCCTACAAAAATGATATTCAACATTTTTTCCATAAAACCCCTCAGTGCAGAGATAATTGAAGGTTTATGAAGAAGTGGAAAATTAATTTTTCCATAGTTTTGATAAAACACGTCTGCTAATTTTGCGATTATCTCAGTAAGGGGTGGATTTAGATAAAAATGTATCCGAAACTTTTTTGTAGGGAATGAAATTTCCTACAAGAACGCTATTTGGCATTTTCGTCTAAAACTAATCAGTACAGAGATAATTAGAGAATTAACAAGAAGTGAAAAACCGAATTTACCTTTTCTTCGGCTTTCCACCTCTTCAAAGCCCAATCGATCATTATTTTGCGATTATTATCTCGAAAAAAATATAAAAAGTTCAGTTCTGCACTCGTATTGTGCCCATTGAAATGGAAGAATCGAGAGAGGAAAACCAGAAAATACAGAGAAGACACAAATAAATGTAATATAAATTCCATAAATTCCAAAAGCACATTTTTATTATCCTGCTGTATTAAACGCATTGTTATTAATATTTATTATTACTCATTTCATTAATTTATGATTATTTTATTGTTTAATTTTCAATGGATTTCTAGTTTTTTAATTATCGAATTATCAACATGACAGAAAGAAAAATTTTGAAAATACTCTTGGATCAACATTTCGTTGTTGGAAACGTCAGCCTCAATCTTCCTCGTCTTCTTCACTTTCATCAGCAGTTTCCCCGAGAGAATTTGCGTTTCGTACTGTCATAGTGAGGTCGTGAGTGACTCTGGCAATCCTCGCAGCTGCTTTGAACTTGATAGCAGCTTTTTGCTTCTCCATTTTCTTCTTCCACTGGAATAAAAAGGTTCGACTAGTAATTCCATCCCTCACAATTTCCAAATAGACTTCTCCACCTCTTCAATGAATCTATTATCTTTCGGAATTGACAAAAAATAGATTTTAATCCCTAAAAATCGCCAAGTTCCTAATTAAGAAAAAAAAATTTCCACAAAGAAAATGTCCTGATCGAAAAATTATTGTTTTTTTGTCATTCTCAAGCGAAAAAATCCCCTTACGATCTTCTTCGCCACTTGAATAAATCGATTATCTCTCAAAATGCGTTTGAAAACAATCATTTCGGTAACTAAAAATCACTAAATCTTTAAATAATCAAAAATTTTCTACAAAAAAATCTCTTTTTAATCAAAAAATTCCATTTTCGATTCTCAACCCCAAAAAATTCTTCAGGATCGTCCCCACCACTTAAATAAATCGATCAAAACTAAATCGCGATAATAATCCTTTGATATATTTCGTTAATCGCATATAAAATCTCTAATTCCACCAAAAAATGGGGCCCATTGAAAAATAAAATTCTCAAATAGAAAAAATCTTCCCATGATCTTCTTCACCCCTTGAATAAATCGATTATCTCTCAAAACGCAGTTGAAAAAAATCATTTCGATCCCTAAAAATCACCGAATTCTTAAAAAAAAAATTCAATTTTCGATTCTCAATCCCAAAAAAATCCTCAGGATCATCCCCACCACTGAAATAAGTCGATCGAAACTAAATCGCGATAATGATCCTTCGATATATTTCGATAATCGCATATAAAATCTCTCCACCAAAGAATGGGGCGCATTGAAGCAAAAAAATTCTCAAAAAAAGTTTTCTCATGATTTTCATCCCTTGAATAAATCGATTACATCTCAAAATTAATTTTAAAAAATCATTTTGGTTCCTAAGAATCACCAACAGTCGCTCAAATAATCAGAAATTTTCTCCAAAGAAAATCTCTTGACCAAAAAATTCAATTTTCGATTCTCAATCCCAAAAAAATCCTCAGGATCATCCCCACCACTGAAATAAATCGGTCGAAACTAAATCGCGATAATGATGCTTCGATATATTTCGATAATTATGCATCGAATCGCGCGAAAGTGGGGGCAATTCATTCAAATGCAAAATCCCAATAGTGGGGATAGTCGATCGTTCCCCTTCGGCTCCTTCCGCCGACTCTCGTCTCCCCTCTCGACAAAATATCGACTCGAGGTGTTTCGACCTCTCAAACCCCTGAATAATTCGATTGTTTGGTTTGACATCGTGCCCCGCTCTGTTTTTCTCGTGCAAAAACCCCTAAAAACCACGAAATAAATTCGAAAATTCATCAATTGACAATCGACAATGACACGTGCTCCATAATTGAGTCATTAATCATGTGATAGTGGTGTAAATAAACACGAATGAACGAGAAGAATCAACAATGGTCCAGCGGCACTCGAATCCCCCGGAAAATACCAGCTGAACTTTTCATGTGAGTTTTAGCAACATTTCAGTGATTTTTATAGTCTAAATCGATTATTTTACGGTCAATCAATTATTCATGTACTCAATAAATTTATAAAAAAAGGGTAATCTTGTGGAAAAAAATAATCTAAAATTGATATTGCCAATTTTGGAGGGTTTAACCTCAAAAAACGTTGTTGGTTTTAATTAGAAATTCAAGTTTTAAACAATTTGAATGATAGTTTTTATAGTCTAAATTGACTAGTTTCTTCTTAATGAATTATTCAAGTGTTCAACAGTTTTTTGGGAAGGGTAATTATATAGAAAAAATGACAAAGATGATTTTCCGAATTTTTCCTCAAAAAAAGGTTTTGATAATTTTTGTAGTCTTAATGGATTATTTTACTCTTAATTTATTATGCAAGTGTTCAATATATTTTTTAAAAGGGGAATTATATGGAAAATATGATGAAGTTTTCCCCCCAAAAAATATTTTACATTTATTTAGAATTGGAAATAAATTAGACTTTTTGGACTGTTTTTTTTTCCTATGTGAGAGGTCTAGGGGGTTCCAGGGGTTGAATTTGATTTTTTTGGTGTTTGGGGAGGGCTTGAGGGCATTAAATTGAGAGATCTGAGAAAGTTTAACCTTCATCCTCTCACTTTTGAAAATTTCAATTGAAAAAATGGCATTAAATTCATTCAACATTATTTTTTAAAGAATTAAAGGAGATGAAGTCACGACTATCTGAGCAACAGAAATTGTTGAAGAAAATCGTAGAAGTAATAACACTGAATTTGAAAAAAAAAACCCACTCGAATAATTTAAATGCAAATATTCTTTATAAATTTTCAAAGATGAATAGAAAAATTCTGCATTAATTTATTTGAATTTTTTAGAGTAAAAGTCACTGTAGAATTTTTTAAGAAAACAGCAAGAAATTCATCAGCAGTAATTCATCAAAGATTTATACTAGCTGAATAGACAATTATCTGGGCAGCAGAATTTTTAAATAAAATTTGAACAGAAAACTTGAATAGTTGATTCGCAAGTGCGAAAAATTTCAATAAATTCAGCAATCAATTTTTTTTTAATTGTCCCAGGTGAATAGAAAAACTATAAATTCAATAATTAACTCTAAAAATACTGAAACCGCAATGAAACTGGATATATTCCTCCTAGGGCTAAATTCCCTTTGTAGTTCTCCCAGAAATCGTAAATAACATTGTTAAGATGAGTTACCGTTTCGTCTCTGGAGGGTAAAGCCCTCAGGTACTCCTTCATATCAGGTTTCTGTGGATCAGCAATAGCCAGAACTGAAACACAACCATCCACTGTCCCCAGGACGATGCTCTTGCCGTCATATGTGCTGTCCACAGCGCTCAATTCAGCTGGAACTCTGTAATTGGCTATCATCTCGCAATCAGAAGACCTAGAAAACAATTCCGTCTCAAAATCCTAGAACTTTCTCAACGAATTTCAACTAATTAATTAATTAAACTCCCACCTGAAGATTCTGATTGTCTTTCTCCCACTGTGGTAATAAAGAACATACTCATCAGTCCTATTGAACATTGAAATCACGGTGAAGACACCTTCGGCAACTTTTGGAATGTACGTCTTCACAGTCGTTCCTTTTTTCAGCTCCACGAGTTCCAAACCCCCTCTAAAAGCATAAAAAATCACTCACACCTCATAATTATCTCGAATATTTCGAGAACTAAGCGATTTATCGAAAATCATCAAAAGACCCTTTTTGTAGATACTTCAATTCCCTATAAAAAAGTCCCGTGATATTTCTCTCTAAACTCAGTCATTCTTGATAGATTTCCGAAATAATCTGTCCGAAATTTTCCGCTGGTTTCCCATCTTCTGATAATTTTTAAATTATTTACGTTCTGGGTTGTTCTATCAAAAATCATGAAAACATCTTTTTTGCAGACAATTTAATTCTCCACAACAAAGTCTCATGACATTTTTCTCTAAATCCATTCATTCTTGATGAATTTCCGAAATAATCTCTCTAGAATTTCTCGTTTGTTTTCCCACCTCTCAATACTTCCTGGATTGCATGAACAATCAGTTATTCTATCAAAAATCATCAAAGGATCCTTCCTTTAAAGAACAATTTCCCCCCAACAATTCCCTGCCCGGTAAAATCTCCAAGGAATAATGACCGAGTGACAAACCTGCTAGGAGCATAAAGCGTGTACTTTCCATCCTTACTGATATTCCCACTCCACCTCGGTATCGACCTGATGATCTTCTTCTTATTAATATCAATAATGCTCCCCTTATCACTCCCAATGATGCCCACCCACTGAGCTTTATTCGGCATCGGAACAAGACTGAGAATATCCTTGAACCCAGGCAGCTTGATCGGAATCTTGCTGACAAGAGCTCCCGTTTTGGCATTATAAACAATGACAAAGTCCCTGGATAACTTCTCGGCACCAGGTACGACCAAAAATCCCCCATCAGATGTGAGCACAACCTTCCTGAAGGGCATGCCCGTGTGGCTCCTGACAGGATACTCCACCGAGAACAGCGTTCTGCCATCAGGAACGCTTCTCATGACTAGAGTAGCTGTAGTCTTCATGCACTCGACCCCAATGGGGTTGGAGGGTCTGGAGACTGCGAGGCACTTGGTCGACTCCTGAAGGAGAGTCAGTTGCCTGATCCCCGGCTGTTCCTCCTTGAACAGCACCTGTTCTGTGATCCTATTCCAAATCAGCAGATTCCCAGATTCCGTCGAAACGATAAACTTTCCGTCGTGAGTTATCGATGCGTGCGTTACTATCGCCCCTAGGGGGCTGTCCGCTAGTTTTGACACTAGCTTCCCGGACTGTAGGTCCCAGACCCCGACACAACTCCTGGTGACAGTCACCGCGAGACTGCAGTCCTCAGCGAGACAAATGGAATCTATCTGCAATTCGTGACGATCGATGACGTGAACCTGCTCGAAGATGTTGTCAATGTTCCACACTTTGACGCTTCTGTCGATGCTGGAGGTGATGACGCTATTCCAGTTGCCGATGGTTAGCGCCTCCAGCTGGATGATCCTCGCGAAGTGAGCGTCGAGGATCTTGACGAGGTCAGACGTCTCCAAACACCAGACGTAGAGGTTCTTTCTGACTCCCGCTACTGCGTAATTCTTGGTGCCACTCACCATTATTGAGTTGGATGACAGCATTCTGGTGCTGATGTTCCTCACGCCATTGGGTAACGACAGAACAGCTGGTTTGGAGGTGTTGTCCAAGAACCAGACGACAAAGCCGTTGCCAGTGGTCGCGAGAAGTGTCTCCTCGTGTCTGTCGATCTTCAGTTGAAGGAGGTACTCTGTCTTGTCGTTGTAGGCTCGCCCCATGTCAAATTGCCTCTCCCAGTGCGACTGATTCTCAGAAATTGTGAATTTTGTGACCCGGAAGTCGTCGTCAGAGCTGCAGGCGTAGAGAGTTCGTTTGTCGTTGGTCAATGCCATTGCTGCCCGAAATCGGAGAGAGTCCAGAGGTCCGGATGAGAGGTATGTGTTGAGCTGCATCACTGGGTCTTCTAGACTACCCGTCCAGAAGACCAGGCGATACTCCTCAAGGACTGTGTACTCGACAGTGAGGATCTGCCATTGATTAGGATCCTCTGAAGACGAGTGCTTGGACAGGAGGTTCCCACGCAGATCAAATCGGCACCAGCCGCTCCTCCCCCAGACAAAGGCGAACTGGTTCATCAGGTGGACCCCGCAGACCGGCTCCTCTTCCGGAAGGGGATTGTCCACGATGACGAATTCACTTGTCAACGTGTTCAGGATGACGATCTGATTGTTCGTGGTGAACGCCGCTGCGTATCTGTTATCAGGACTGAGAATCAGCTGCTGCATGATGCCCTCAATCCCGGGATTGACGTCACGAGTCATGTCGCTGGTGGAGAGGTCCCAGGTGATGAAGCGGTTGGAAATTGATACCACGTAGCGGTAGTCCGAGGTCAAACAGAATCCGAAAACTGCGAATTGATGACCCTCCAAGGAGTACTGAAAACAGAAACCGATACTTTGACAAATGATTCGAAGAAGATCCTGATAGTCACCTTCAGAGGTCCTCCGGGTGTATGAAGACAGTGATACAATGGCATTAACGCACAATCTTTCGTGCCATCTTTGTCGCAAGCCCTCAGCAGCATCATGATGTTGTAATTGCCTCCGATTTCTGGGAGGAGTCTTCCGACCAACTGTGGCGCCAGCATATTCGGATGATTCCCGAGGATGGCGCCTCCTAACCGCAGAGCATCGGCCACCAGCATCAACTCCCTCACGTGATTCTGATCTTCAATATTAGTGCAAGCATCCTCAAAGTCTGACAGCACTGCCTGCAGCGGGCAGGAGCTCAGCTTGGCGTGAAGCCACTCGTAATTAAATAGAACGTTCTCGAAGAGATCATTGAATCTCCTCGCTCGCACCAGGTGGTACGGCAGCTCGCCAAACTTCCTCAAGTTGTATCGCGATAGCTTTCCTTCCTTTGAGTAAAAGGCGAGCGGCTGCTCCGGTACCTTGCGATCAGCCACACCTTCCTTATCCGTGAGATTGAAACGATGTCTCTGGATCTCGGTATATTTGAAGGGCTTCGGTCTCCCACCACCCCAGATCCCCAGGTAGTAATCCGCAATCATCGAGTGAAAATACATCGCCATGTTCATGTTCTTGAAGTATCTCTCCTTGGCAGTATCTCGAAACTGTCTGTGGTACCAGTTGAGGACACTGACACCGTCAGCCTCTCGTTCACTCAGATAATTCGGCAAATCGTTTCTGATTCTCGTCCAGAGGAGAGGGGGAATCCTCCTCACTGGAGGCAGATGATACTGGTAGACGTCATCTAGGACCTTATCGTCCAGAGATATCAGGTCTTCAAGTTCGGATTCCGATAGTCCGCTCTTGGCAGCTGTGATGTAGGCTAGTGCGTGGAAGACCAAGATCTTTCCGTGCTGTTTCTCGATCCTCTCGAAGAGCATCATGATGCTGTCCATCACTGTGCTCGCCAGATGAGTATCCGCGGGTTTGGTGTAGCTTCTCCATCGACAAATCTCTGCAAACACTAGTTTCACGAAGATCGGGAGGGAGCACTTGGAGATGGCGTTGGCAACGAGACGCCATTGGTAGTTGTTGAGGTCACGATGAGCGGTCTTCATCCACATCTTGATGACGTCCATGGCTAGCTCTTCTCCTAGAGCAGTGACTTCAATGAAACTCTCTTCAGTGTCAATCATTCTTCGAAGAAGGTGATAGTCCCGGGAGATGACGGGATTGGACTCCTCAGCCGCACAGGACAGGATCATCTTGCAATTGGGGGGTAATCTGGTGGGAAGCCATGAGAGTTTGTTACCCTGGGCCCCTGTCAGCTGATCGACAGAGTCAAGGAATAAGAGGATCGGTTGATACGCGGTGGCAAGCGTCAGAAGATGCTTGAAATGTGCTGTGAGAGGCACCAGATCATCTGGGATCTCGTCAAATGGAAGCATGAAGTTGTAGGATATCTGTTGACAGATGGATATCAACGTGGGAGTGAGCGCGCTGCTGTCGGGGGTTGTCCCTAGGTATCTGATGACACTTATCGGTTTCTTTCCTGACAACCAATTATTAGAATTGCTCAGTCCCGCACTCTTGGCGAGAAGTGAAGTCTTGCCGCAGCCCCCCTCGCCGTAGAGTACTAGCGGCTTCTCACTATCCCCCAGCATGTATGTCTTGATCTTCTCTAGGGAGTCCTCACGACCGTAGAATACCTTCACTGAGTTGTTGCACGCATGGAGATGCTGCAGAAGTTCCGTGATTATCTGCCCTTGGGCCGAGCTGTCTTCCTTCCTCATTGCCCTGTCCACCAGCTTCACCATGTTCCTGTAGAAGTGCGTGATGAAATGCTGGAGGTACTCCCCGTGGGTCTCCGGGTCTAGACCCTCACGTCCAATCCATTCAACTGTATATCGCTGCAGATTTCCACTCTCAATCTTGTTGGGCAGTCGCTCGTCTCGTAGATCTGCCAGCAATCTAGCTGCTTCGTTGTCCAAACTCCTGTTGGCTATGTCCAGAAAGAGACCCGCCTTCCGCAAGTTCTGGAGGTTTATGTTGTTGATGTATCTGACGTATGCCAAGCAGTGGTTCTTCGTGTTCTTGACGTTGAGAATTCCGTTTATGACTTCTCGCTCGGTTACCGACATGAAGTAGTTGTGCATTGTATCCTTGTCGAATTTCCCAGAGTTGAAGAGCGACTGGGCACCTTTTCGAAACAACTTCTGCATCTTCAGCATTGTGTCCCACCAGATCGCCTGGTCCTCCGCCTGGAGTTTTGGAATTCGCTTGTTGTTGAAGTTCTTGAGGATCGAAGAGATTGGCTGTAAGACGCTGGTGGGCGGAACTGCGTTGCTGTCCTTCTTGTACCAAGTGTCCAAGACCTCCACCTCCATACCCTGGGTTTCGAGGTCCGCCCGGAGCATCTCTAGTTCAGAGCTCAAGACGTATGTCGGAATCGGACGGTAGCCGTACTTCTGGCCCAGGAACACCTTAAGAAAAAGCGGGAAATTTGAAATTTTTTCGACTAAAAAGTTGATTGGGCAATAATGCGGGGTTTTGTCTGGGTTTTAATGAATTGCTGGGGTAATTTCGATAAAACCGGGCCACATGAAGAGCCTCAGAACTTCTTCCGGCCGAGTAACACCTTAAAAAGAGGTGGGAAAATCAACGTTTTTTCGACTAAAAAGATGATTTAGCAATAATTGCGGGTTTTGTCAGGGTTTTAATCAATCTTTGGGGAAATTCCGATAGGACTGGGTCCCACATACTTTCCGTCGAATAACACCTTAAGAGAAGACGGGGAATTCAAAAATTTTTCGACTAAAAAGATGATTAGACGAAAATTGGAGGATTCGTCTGGGTTTTAATGAATCTTCGGGGTAATTCCGATGAAATGGGACCCCATGAAGAGCCTCAGAACGTTCGTCGGGAATGGACGGTACTTTCCGCCGAGTAACAGCATAAGAAAAGGCGGGAAATTCGATTTTTTTCGATTAAAAAGATGATTGGGCAATAAGTGGAGATTTCGGCTTGATTTTATCTGATCTTTGGGGGAATCCCGATAGAATTGGGCCCCACGAAGAGCCTCAGAACGTCCGTCGCTAGGGGACGGTACTTCCGGCTGAGTAGCGCCTTAAAACGAGGCGGGAAATTCAAAAATTTTCCAACTGAAAAGATGATTGGGCAGCAATTGGGGGTTTGGGTTGGGTTTTAATTAATCTTTGGGGTAATTACGACGAAATTGGGCCCCATGGAGAGCCGCTGACAATTCTCAATCTCCCTCATGCAGAGTTCGGTTGTCATGTGATCATCGGTCGCTTCATCACGTACGCCCCATCGCATATCTACCACCTGTAAATTTTAAACTCTTTGACCCACTTCCGGCAACAACACTAGACACGAAAATATTACATCATGCGGTAACCCCGCCCCCCCCCTTCCCAGGTGGTACCAGGTACCGTTCTAGGATGGGAAAATTTCTAGGCTCAAGGGCAAGACTCACCTGAAACTCCAATCCATGCTTTTCCCGGCAATAATCTTTCAACTTCGGGTAACACTGCGCCATCAAAGTGTTTCGTTCCATTGTTGTGTCTAAGTATTGGAGATTAATAGAAAAACATGTTGTGATGCTCGAAAGAAAATAGATTTAAAAAGTATCGTATTGGAAAATTTCGGGAAATTAAAATTCTAAAAAATTTTACCTGTAAATGTTGAACTCGTGAAAATCCTCACGATCTTCGAACTGACTGGTGGAAGACTCTTCAGAGACCCCGAGAAAATCGAATCAATTGTCTTCTCATCCATTTCGGAATAATTTCAATGAAATTTGGGATTAAAAAAAATATGTGCAGTCGAGTCACATGTTGAGGGTTCGAATGACGCAGTGCCACTGCAAAACATACCCCACATGTAGGATAAATATTATCACGCAGGGGGTTGCTACGGCATTGTTTACACTTGGCCTTGAGTCATTGATTCACCCTGGAGTCCCCTAAAACCCCCAGCCCCTCGCAGTAAAACCCGAAAATCGAAGTTGTTCATGGGGTCACATCTCTCCACACATCCGTAATCATCTGTTAATTTTTTTCCAACTTTTCAGACTCAACGAACTCCTCATTTCGACTTTTCGTTCTAGGTAAAAAAAAAAATTGAAAAAATCTTTTGCAACAAATAATCAAGAAAAATGGCGCCTCCAGACCCGCTGACACAGATGAACACGTACAGATCGTACGTGACGACGTTGGCGGATCCAGGGTCAAAGGACGAGTTGAAACTCAAAGCTGCCCAGGAGTTGTCCGAGAACTTCGAGGTGATAATGTGCGCCACCCAGTACCCCGCATTCCTGGATCACCTGATGAAGATCTTCCTGAAGATCCTGCAGGAGGGGGAGCCACACTTCATATCAGAGTACAATATTCAGCAAGTGAGGAAACTTATCCTGGAGATGATCCACCGATTGCCGACTAATGACTATCTTCGTCCTTACGTCAAACAAATTCTGAGTCTTATGCTTAAGCTACTGGAGACTGAGAACGAGGAGAATATCCTCGTTTGTCTGAGGATTATCATCGAGTTGCATAAGCAGTATCGACCTCCGTTCAATCCAGAGGTATGTATTTTTATTTTTTTTATTTGTTCGTGTCCTTGGTGTTACAAGCGTTTTGTTTGTTTTACACATGTCTGTGCCTCATCCTCTCCTTAATATTTAATAACGTCAATTATATAAAATTTCTTCTAAATTCATACTTTATGCAGAGGTATGTAAATTCATGAATAATTGTATTGGAGATGTTGGAGTGGATCTTTCCCACTTGCTGATGAGTTATAAGTCTGATCCTCCATTAAAAAATAGGTGATGGGGTGAACAGTCTAATTATAGAACACTCAAGGCTCTTCGGTGGTTTAGACAATGACTTAAAAATGAACTATTGTTGGAAAAAATATAAAAAAATTAGGGGAGGTTGGGGTAAAATGGACACTTTTGACTTTTTTAAAAATATTAGTGACGGGTTGAAATGTTGATGAAATTTAATCATTTTTTTTTTCAATGAACAATTCTTTCCTTTTCTGATCAGCCTAAACTGAGCTCTATTGATACATTTGTTTCTGAGTTATGAAGAATTTTAAAAAAGTCTAAAGTGTCCATTTTACCCTACCCTCCCCTACTGGTCGATTCCAAATTCAGCAGGTTTCAGAATAAAAAAGAAAAAACGAGTTATGAGAAATAATCGGGAGAAATTATGTTCAAGTCCAAAAGACCTATTACTGAATACTTTTGCCAAATATGGAGCATCGTGCGCCCAATTACGGAACATTGGAGTTTTGTGAAATATGATGTATTTAAAATTTGTTATAATATGAAACTGTAAATTTACCACTAAATGAATAATTCCAATTTCTTAAAAGGGAATCTCCTATTGCACAAATAATCATCAATCTTCCTACCTCAATTATTGATTGATAAAATAGTTAAAAAATTATAATATTTGAATTGATGATACTTAAGTACTCAAAAAATTTAATAGTGATGTGAACTAATTAATGGCTATAATATTTAACGGTAATCCCTGGACGGAGCACCCATATATTTGTAGAGATCAGAACTTTCGGATAAAATGAATGCAGAAGTATAAAAAAATTAAGCTTTTAGGATCAATGTTAGTCTGGACTTACGACATTTGATAATTATTAACCCAAGTAACTTCGTTCGGCACACTGTCACATCGACTACTCACCTGTTGCAAAATCGCTGAAAATATCAGCCGGCAGGGTTTCTATTATTGAACAGAAAACAGCACATGGACCACCAAATATATTCTCATATCATGGATGAAAATATCGACTTGATTAAAAAAGAAATCGATTCGATAGATAAGTAAATATTCTAGAAATCTGGCAAAATATTCAAGTGTTCCATTAATTCGGAAGGTTCCGTAATTGGACTGTTCACCCTACGTTTTCTATGATTTCCCGAGATTTCTGGAAAATTCGAGAAAATTTTCCGGTTTTACAGAAAATATCATAAAATTCTCGGATTTTCTCGAACATTCGGATATTATTAAGAAATTCAATTTATGTCAATCCCTACAATGAAAAAAATCCTAAGCGGCTGCACCCTTTATACAGCAGTTAGACTCAACGTCTCATCTAGGTGACGACTGCCTCATTTCCAACCCACCGGTACATGAATAAACTAGACGCATCCGCGTTAAGTCGAACTGCTGTATCAAGGGCACAGCCGCTGAGGATTATTGTAATAATCCATTCCCAATCCAGCTCTTTCCTCGATCAAAAGAATTGACAAGAGCTCTCTTGTATCTTCCAGATACAACACTTCCTCCAATTCGTCAAGTCCATCTACTCAGAGCTCCCCAAGAACCTCCCCAAGATATTCGAGCCCCGACCCCCCCTCCGCGTTAAAGACCTATCAGAAATAAACATCGAGTCCCTCCTGAAGGAGACCTTCACGATAACAGCAATCCAAAGCGAAAAGAAAGCCGCAGACGGTACAGTAGTAACATACAATTTAATCCCAAAGGCAGTTCTCTCCTTGAAAGTCCTACAGGAGCTACCGATAATCGTGGTCCTTATGTATCAGATATACAAGCAAAACGTCCACCAAGACGTATCAGACTTTATCCCCTTAATCATGACGACAATCACCCTGCAACCGTCCCCCCAGCACAGGTCCTCCCCAGGGTTCAATAAAGAGGTCTTCGTTGACTTCATGGGGGCTCAGATAAAGACCCTCAGCTTTCTCGCTTACATAATCCGCATTTATCAGGAAGTTGTCTCTCAACACAGCCAGATGATGGTTAAAGGTATGTTGGGACTGTTGACCTTGTGTCCGATGGAGGTGGCTCACCTCAGAAAGGAGTTGCTGATAGCAGCTCGACACATATTGGCAACAGATCTCAGAACGAAATTTGTTCCCCACATGGAGCGACTGTTCGACGAACAAGTACTCCTAGGCAATGGCTGGACAACTCACGAGTCCCTCAGGCCTCTCGCCTACTCCACCCTAGCTGACCTCGTTCATCACGTCAGACAGCTTCTACCCTTGAGCGATCTGGCCCGTGCTGTACACCTCTTCAGCAAGAACGTTCACGACCAAAGTCTCCCCACAACAATACAAACAATGTCCTGCAAGCTTCTGCTGAACCTTGTCGAGTGCATTCGTCAGAGAAGCGATGCCGAGAACTCGACGCAGGGCAGAGAACTCCTCATGCGAATGCTGGAGGTCTTTGTTCTTAAATTCAAAACGATAACCAAACTCCAGATGCCAGTTCTCTTGAACAAAGCCAGAGGATCCAATACCCAGAGTATCGTCTGCCCCGCTGCGGGAGTAGAACCAAAAACTGAGGACGTTAAACCAGTCATCGAGACTGACGACAAAGAGACCAAATCAAAGTTCGGCTTTCCCCAGTCACAATCGACGAATTACAACGTCGCTGATTACAGATCCCTCGTTAAGACACTTGTCTGTGGGGTTAAGACCATCACTTGGGGCTGCGCAAACTGCAAGACAGGGGATGTTGTTCAGTCGAAGCAGTTCCAGCCGAAGGAGACTCTGGTTTTCATCAGGCTTGTCAAGTGGGCGCTTCAGGCTCTCGACATTTACACCATTGGTCCACCAACAGTGGGTGCAACGGTGCAAGGTCAGATTGGAAGACCTGTTCAGCCTCAGACTGTCAGAACGAAGGAGGAGAAAGAGGTGCTTGAACACTTCAGTGGAGTCTTCTCCATGATGAATCCACAGACCTTCCAGGAGATCTTCTCCACGACCATTGATTACATGGTCGAGAGAATATCCAAAAATTGCGCCCTCCAGATTGTTGGCAACTCATTCCTAGCTAATCCCACCACATCCCCCATATTTGCAACTGTTCTTGTGGAGTATCTTTTGGAAAGAATGGACGATATGGGTTCAAACGTCGAAAGATCAAATTTATACTTGAGATTATTCAAGCTTGTATTCGGCTCGGTGTCCCTATTTCCAGCTGAGAATGAGCACATGTTGAGGCCTCATCTCCATCAGATTGTCAACAGATCCATGGAGCTTGCCATGAGCGCTAAAGAGCCTTACAACTATTTTCTACTGCTCCGAGCCTTATTCAGATCTATCGGTGGGGGTTCCCACGATCTTCTGTACCAGGAGTTCCTCCCTCTTTTACCAAATCTGTTGGAGGGTCTCAACAGGCTACAGTCAGGCCTTCACAAGCAGCACATGAAGGACCTATTCGTCGAATTGTGCCTGACTGTTCCCGTCAGGCTGTCATCACTGCTTCCTTACCTACCGATGCTGATGGATCCCCTCGTCTCAGCGTTGAATGGAAGTCACACGCTTGTGTCGCAGGGCCTCAGAACCCTGGAACTGTGCGTTGACAATCTTCAACCTGACTTTCTCTACGAGCACATACAACCTGTCAGGGCGGACCTAATGCAGGCCCTCTGGAGGACCCTACGTAATCCGACGGATCAGGTGGCACACGTTGCCTTCAGGGTTCTGGGAAAGTTCGGGGGTGGCAACAGGAAGATGATGATCGAGCCACAGAAGCTTGATTACAACGATCGAGAGACAAGTTCTCCGTCGATCGTGGCCATCTTCATTGACCAACAGAACAAGCAGTCGTCCATTGATTTTCCCGTTGAGAGGGTCATAGAGACGGCATTCACAGCTTTAAAGTCCAACACGACTGATCCTTTCTACAGGAGACAGTGCTGGGAGGTCATCAATTGCTACCTGGCAGCATCGCTGAGGCTTGATGACGATCGGTCGATCCTCTACAAGCTCTTCACCCATCCCAGCTTCAAG
Source organism: Diachasma alloeum (assembly GCF_001412515.2). Classification (NCBI taxonomy): domain Eukaryota; kingdom Metazoa; phylum Arthropoda; class Insecta; order Hymenoptera; family Braconidae; genus Diachasma; species Diachasma alloeum. The sequence continues at coordinate 402,453 of NW_021680466.1, read as the reverse complement.
GAAGGCAAGATTCCCCATCAACAGGGGCACTACTACAAGTGCCCTGATATCGTCACGAGAAATGTCCAGCAGACAGCGCTCACTGGGCTGTTCGTAGCAGCTGCTATCAAGGAGTTGAGGCAGTCCGTTCTGGGGACGATGGTTTCTCTAGTCAGACACTACACGATGATCGCTATTGCTCAACAGGCTGGTCCATTCTGCCAGACAGCTAGACCTGGAAGACTCCCTGGGGTCTTGGCCCCCATCAATCAGGGCCTCGATCCTTTAGTACTGATTGATGCTTTGTCCGTCATCATGGGGCATGAGGAGAAGGAACTGTGCAAACCAGGGCATCTTGCTCTGGTTTTGATACTGGAGACTTCTACCAATATTCTTGGGACCAAGGAAAGGGCATGTCAGCTACCACTCATGGAGTATCTGGCCGAGAAGATGTGCTCTTTGTGCTATGAACGCGCTTGGTATGCGAAACTTGGGGGCTGCATTGCCATCAAGTTTTTGTTCGAACACATGGCGACAAAGTGGGTGTTGAATCATCTATTCGTGTTCCTGAAGGCTCTGATGTTCGTGATGATGGATCTGACTGGGGAGGTATCGAATGGCGCCATTGACATGGCCAAAGCTAATCTCGAGCAGATGCTGAGGGTCTGCGTTAACTCGGGGATTGTTAAGAAGGAGATGATGGAGACTGATAATCAGGAGGATGTGACCTCCCAAGAACTCATCGAGTCGCAAAACAAGAGCCTTTACGAAGTTACTCATGAGTTGGTGAGACAGGTGACATCTCCTCACACAATTGTCCGAGAGCAGGCGATGGCTTCTCTTCGACTTTTAGCTGAAATTCAGCAGAAAACTGTGACCGAAGTGATGGAGCCGCATAAGGAGGTCCTAGCAGACATGATTCCACCGAAGAAACATCTACTGAGGCATCAGCCTGCCAATGCGCAGATTGGACTCATGGATGGGAACACCTTCTGCACAACTCTATCACCGAGACTCTTCACCATTGATCTACAGATTATGGAGCACAAGGTGTTCTTCCAGGAGCTGCTAACACTCTCAGAGGCTGAGGACACCACTCTGCAGAAGCTCCCCTGCTACAAATCAGTGACCAATCTCATTCCCTTGAGGAAGTCTGCCTTGAGGGCCCTGGCAGCTTGTCATTACATTGTCAACTGTCGTGACAAGATCTTCGGGGTTCTTTACAAAGCCCTGGAGAAGCCTAATGGCGAGTTACAAGAGGCTGCTTTCGAGTGCATGAAGAAATTCATAGCTGGATTTCAGATTGAAATGGAGAACGTTCATTCCATCATGAGGCCCATGCTGCTGACCCTCGGTGATCACAGAAATCTATCTCTCAATTGTGTCAAAAGACTCTCCTACCTGACACAGCTGTTTCCAAGTACTTTCAGCATCACTCTGTGCGAGCAACTCCTTCAACATCTCAGGAAACTACTGGAGAACCTGATACAGGCGCACAAGGGGGTGTCAAAATCAGGTGAGAATGAGCAGAAGATCGCGACGATTATCGGAATCTTCCATCAGATTCCAGCAGCCACTCCAAAGTTCATAGATGTTCTCTGTCGACTAGTCCTCCAGACCGAGAAGTCATTGCTGGTCGAGGCATCTAGCCCTTTTAGAATCCCATTGATGAGATTCTTACTGAGATATCCCGCTGAAACGCTCAATCTCTTCTTGCACGACAACAACATCAAGGACCAGCAGTGGTCGAGGTACCTGGAGTTCTTGATCAAGCATAAAGAGGGAAAACCCTTCAGGGATGTTCTCCACAACAGCACAGCTCGCCTCATCACGATGCTCCTGGCCCATTCCCAAACAAACTCGACATTGACACCACCTGAGAAGAGTGAGTTGCAGCATCAGGCCATAAGGATTGTATCTGTACTGATCAAGTATGATGAGCAGTGGCTGTTCAACCAGGATCAGCTGATTGCGGCGTTAAAGCAGATCTGGTGCAACGACGACTACCAAGCACTTCACAAACGAGTTGATTCCGTCGACTTCTCTCGGTGGAAGGAGCCCAAATTGATCGTCAAAATCCTCCTCCATTATTTCGGTCATCATCCCAACGACATTGACCTTCTCTTCCAACTGCTGAGGGCCAACTGCGATCGCTTCATACCTGACTTTCAATTTCTGCGAGAGTTCCTGGAGACTACTGTTGCCCAGGAGTACACGGTGGAGTGGAAACGAGCAGCTTTTTTCAGATTTGTGGAGCACTTTCCCACCAACAACATGTCACAGGAGCTCAAAGCCAAGGTCCTCCAGTTGATCATCATCCCCTGCTTTGCTGTGAGCTTCGAACGGGGTGAAGGTGTGAAGCTTGTTGGTGGTGCACCAATGCCCTATCAGGACAATCCTGAGAACGTCGTGTCAGTCTTCATCAGCAAGATCATTGATCCTGACAATCCCTTCGGCTCGGCTGACTGCGTAAGGATATCACTGCTGCAATTCTCGTGTCTTCTCGTTGAACAGGCGAGCCAGCATATTCACGATGCTACCAACAAGCGCCAGGGGAACAAGCTGAGGAGACTCATGACGTTTGCCTGGCCCTGCCTACTCGGCAAAAACTGCGTGGACCCAGCGACGAGATATCACGGCCATCTCTTGCTCTCCCACATAATCGCCAAGTTTGCGATTCACAAGAGAATTGTTCTCCAGGTTTTCCACTCACTCCTGAAGGCTCACGCTGTCGAGGCTAGGAGCGTTGTGCGCCAGGCCCTGGAGATCCTGACGCCTGCGATGCCAGTGAGAATGGAGGACGGTAACACGATGCTGACATACTGGACCAAGAAGATCATCGTCGAGGAGGGCCACTCCATGCAGCAACTCTTTCACATTCTTCAGCTTGTCGTGCGTCATTACAAAGTCTACTACCCCGTCCGTCATCATTTGGTACAGCACATGGTGAACTCCATTCAGCGCCTTGGATTCAGTCCAACAGCGACTATTGAGCATCGAAGACTAGCCGTTGAGCTTGCTGAGGTCATCATCAAGTGGGAGTTGCACAGGATCAAGGACGAGGCGGAGGCAGCCGGTGAAGTGATCACTCAGACATCAAGTGGAGTCAAACGACAGATAACCGGGGAAGATCCATCGTCGAAGAGAGTGGCTGTGGGGCCTGCTATGAGTCCAGGTGTCCTTGTGCAACCGAGAGTGGAGCCCGGTTCGACAAAACCCATTGAACGCGCTCACGCTGATGCTATATTGAATTTTCTATTGAGGCTGGCTTGTCAGGTTAATGACGGCACCACCACGACAACGCCTGCTGCAACGACGGCTGCCGTTGCAGCAGCAGCCGCAGCAGCGGCTTCCGGTGCGTCAACCACAGCTGCTGCAACGGCAACCGCCAATGCGAATGCGGCTGCTGCCACGGTAGGACAGGGAGGGAATCCAGGAGAGCAGCTCTCAAGGAGATGTGTTACTCTCCTCAAGATGGCACTGAAACCCGATGTCTGGCCGCAGTCGTGTGATCTCAAGCTGGCTTGGCTGGACAAGGTCTTTGCGAGTGTTGACAATGCCCAGCCGAATTATGGAAATATCTGCACGGCTCTTGAGCTCGTGACTTTTCTCCTTGGGGTGATGAAACGTGAGCAGATATTGGCAAGTTTTAAACCACTTCAGAGAGGGCTGGGAGCCTGTATTGCCAGTGCCAATACCAAAGTCATCAGACTGGTGCACGGCCTGCTGTCCAGGCTGATGACACTGTTTCCGACTGAGCCGACGTCGTCAACTGTGGCCTCCAAGCACGAGGAGCTGGACACCCTCTACACGACTGTTGGAAAATTCGTGTTTGATGGTCTCGCGGCCTACGAGAAGAACCCCTCAGCCGCACCTAGCACTCTATTCGGGACACTGATGATGCTCAAGGCAGCATGTACCAACAATCAGAGCTACATTGATCGATTGATCACACCATTCATGCGAGTCCTCCAGAAAATGGCGAAGGATCATCTCCACTCGACGCAGACCGAGTCGAATCCTGTTGGGAGTGAGCTGCTGATCCTCAGTTTGGATCTTGTCAAGAGCAGGGTTGGGGTGATGGGAGTGGACATGAGGAAGTCGTTCATTGGCGCTATCCTCGTGGGACTCATTGAGAAGACTCAGGACATCAAGGTCATGAAGGCGATAACCAAGATGCTGGAGGAGTGGATGAAGAACAAGAATACTATTGCCATGAATCAGGCTCCCAGCCTTCGGGAGAAGTCGATTCTCCTCGTGAAGATGATGCAGTACGTGGAGAAGAGGTTTCCAGATGATCTTGAGCTCAATGGACAGTTTCTCGAGCTCGTCAACTTTGTTTATCGAGACGAGACACTCAAGTCCTCTGAGCTGACCTCGAAACTCGAGCCGGCTTTTCTCAGCGGCCTCAGGTGCATTCAACCCCACATCAGGGCCAAGTTCTTTGAAGTTTTCGATGGCTCCATGAGACGAAGACTCCATGATAGACTGCTGTACATCGTTTGCAGTCAGAGCTGGGACGCCATGGGGCCGCATTACTGGATTAAACAGTGCATTGAGCTCCTCCTGGTGACGGCGTCCTCAACTACTCAGATCCAATTGTCGAATCAAGACACATTACTTCCGTCAGTCAACTCAATCATCAATGTGGCGGACTCTGAGGACCTGAAGTGCTTCATGATGTACACGAATGTGAAGGAGGAGCCTCAGGAGATCCACGAGCAAACTGACATCGCTGGCGATCTTGCTGACACGAAGGACTCCATCATGAGAGAGAAAGACGAGATCTTCGATCTTGATCTATCGACAGTGGATCCAAGCGGAACGGTACCTGAAGACGTCGTCAAGACTGTCACTGAGCAGACAGGCACTCTGACCCAACTGGTCTCCAAACAGTCGGACTTCATTGAGTACTCGAGGAAGATCAGGACAGAGCAACTGTTGAACTCGGCCTCTCAGCTCTGCCACATGGACACCAGTCTAGCTGAATGTGTCTGGCTCGACACATTCCCCAGACTGTGGTCCATTCTGGATGACCACCAGCACAACACCCTGATCGGTGAGATTGTGCCCTTCGTATGCTCCGGGACCCACGTGATCCAGAAGGACTGCCATCCCTCGGCAATCGCAACGTTCGTGGAGGCACTGGCTCATTGTGACCCACCAGTGCCCATGAGACCAGCTTTGATGAAGTACTTGGGGAGATCTCACAATCTCTGGCACAGGATGACCCTCAGTCTCGAGCAGATGGCGTTTGACGGCAATAATTCGACAAGTGGCAGTAGAAAAACGAGGGACACTGACTGCTATGACTTTGAACCTGATAACAGCCCTCACGCCGAGGTCTTGGACTCATTATCAGACATGTACTCGTTACTCTGCGAGGAGGACATGTGGGCTGGACTCTGGCAGAAGCACGCGCATTACAAGGAGACCCTGCAGGCCACAGCCCTGGAACAGCAGGGATTCTTCGAGCAGGCCCAGGGTGCTTACGACCTGGCTATGACCAAATTCAAGCAGGATTACGTGACAACACCTGCACCATTCAAGACCCAACGCGAGGCGATTCTCTGGGAGCACCACTGGATCAGGTGTGCCAAAGAGCTTAACCAGTGGGATCTTCTTCTGGAGTACGGCAGCAAGAAAGCGGAGAAGAATCCTTTCCTCATTCTCGAGAGCTCCTGGAGAATTCCAAACTGGGGACTGATGAAGGAGGCCCTGGCACAGGTCGAGCACAACTGCCCCAAGGAGATGGCGTGGAAGGTGAATCTCTACCGTGGCTTCCTCGCAATCTGTCACTCAGAGGATCAGCATCTCAATGCAGTCGAGAGATACGTGGAGTTGGCCTCGGGTTTGTGCATGAGAGAGTGGAGGAGACTTCCTCACATTGTCTCCCACATTCACCTGCCTCTGCTCCAGGCAGCCCAGCAGATAATGGAGCTGCAGGAGGCCATGCAGATTCATCAGGGCCTCATCCATGGTCGCTCCTCATCCCTTCACGATATGAAGGCCATCGTCAAGACCTGGAGAAATCGCTTACCAGTTATTGCTGATGACTTGAGCCACTGGTCCGACATATTCACGTGGCGCCAGCATCACTACACCTTCATCTCGTCACACTACGATGCCCAGCAAGACCAGGCGACCAATCACTCCATGTTCGGGGTGCACGCGTCAGCCCAAGCCATCATCCATTTCGGAAAAATAGCCAGGAAGCACAATCTCACTGGTGTCTGTCTAGATTCACTCTCCAGGATCTACACGATCCCAAGTGTTCCCATCGTCGACTGCTTTCAGAAGATCAGACAGCAGGTCAAGTGCTATCTCCAGATGGCGTCTGTCAGCGGTAAGAATGAACTTCAAGATGGCCTCGAGGTCATCGAGTCGACGAATCTCAAGTACTTTACGAAGGAGATGACTGCTGAGTTCTACGCACTCAAGGGAATGCTTCTCTCCCAGATTGGGAGGTCAGACGACGCCAACAAGGCGTTCTCAGCTGCTGTCCAGATGCACGACACTCTGGTGAAGGCGTGGGCACTCTGGGGGGACTACCTCGAGCACATATTCACCCGTGACTCCAGACAGATATCAATCGGTGTTTCAGCCATCACCTGTTTCCTGCACGCCTGCAGACACCAGAACGAATCCAAGTCTCGCAAGTATTTGGCCAAAGTCCTCTGGCTGCTGACGTACGACGACGAGAAGTTCTCGCTCATGGAGGCACTCGATAAATACGCTGTTGGGGTTCCACCGATTCAGTGGCTACCCTGGATACCTCAGTTGCTGATGTGCCTAGTTAGAAATGAAGGCAATGTCATACTCAATCTGTTGTCTCAGGTTGGGAGGATGTTCCCACAGGCTGTTTACTTCTCGATAAGGACTCTCTATCTCACACTGAAGATCGAGCAGAGGGAGAGGTACAAGAGTGCTGAACTCGCTGGGAAGACTGAGGAGGGCAGGGGTGTGCAGCCTGGCCCTGAGACCGGACCCATCAGGGCTACACCACCCATGTGGAGGTGCTCCAAGATCATGCACATGCAGAGGGACATTCATCCCACTATTCTGTCGTCCTTGGAGGGCATTGTCGATCAGATGGTGTGGTTCAGGGAGACTTGGTATGAGGAAGTGCTCAGGCAACTCAGGCAGGGACTTGCCAAGTGCTATGCCATTGCTTTTGAGAATAGGGGGGCTGTGTCTGAAGCCACCATTACTCCGCATACCCTCAATTTTGTCAAGAAACTTGTGTCGACTTTTGGCATTGGCATTGAGAATATTTCGTCGTCGCAGAATGTCAATAATACTTTTGGTTCGGCTGCCTCGGAGAGCCTTGCCAGGAGGGCGCAGGCCACTGTGCAGGATCCAGTCTTTCAGAAGATGAAGGGACAATTCACCTCGGATTTTGACTTCACGGTTCCCGGGGCCAGGCTGCTGCATAACTTGATCAGCAAACTGAAGAAGTGGATTAAGATCTTGGAGGGGAAGACCAAGCAGCTGCCCAAGTCCTTTCTCATTGAGGAGAAGTGCAGATTTCTGAGTAATTTCAGTCTTAAGACTGCGGAGGTGGAACTACCGGGGGAGTTTCTACTGCCCAAGCATTCGCATTACTACGTCAGAATCGCCAGGTTTGTATTCGATTTTATTGGGTTTTTGGGATATTTCGGTGAAGAAAGTTGGATGAGATGGGGGGAGAGTGGGGCAAATAAGACAGTCGAAAAATGACTGTTTGACGCAATTCAAGCGAAAAAAAATTACCAACTTTTTGTTATTAAGGGGAGGCTACTATGAGTTTTAAAAGTCGTGAGGTATTGGAGTGAGATTTTTCATGCATTGAAGATCGATTATATGTGTCTGAAAACGAATAATTAGTGCAAAAAAATTAATTGTTTATCAGGCAATTTGAAAAATTTTGCAATCAACTTGTGATCAATTGATTTCACAAGAAAAATCATGAAATAGGGACTCTTTCAGGATTTTCTTCACTCGTTTTGGCTCAACCAATTGGGATAAAATCGAATAATAAAATCACTAAAGAAATTGCATTTCCATCAATTTATAGCTTTTTTTTGGGAAAGCTACGTAAAAATAAATTTTTTTACAAATTTGTCGTATTGTTCATTTTATCCATTTTTCAATATTTCAATATTTTTTTTCCTCGAAAGCTAGACGTGCTAGAGAGATTTTTCAAAAGAAATTAAAAACCATCATGAAAACTTTCGTTCAACCGTGTTACGAAGCTTCCATTCGGAAGCAAAAACTAGCCAAAGTACTTAGATATCCTTAATGGGGGCTAATTAAAATGAAATATTCCAGGTTCATGCCAAGGGTGGAGGTGGTCCAGAGGCACAACACAGCAGCCAGGAGATTGAGGATCAGAGGTCACAACGGAAGACTGTATCCATACCTAGTGGTGAATGACGCTGGGCTTGGTGACGCAAGGCGAGAGGAACGGGTGCTGCAACTGCTAAGAATGTTGAATCACTACCTGGCGAAGCAGAAGGAGACCTCGAGGAGATTCTTGCACTTCACTGTGCCAAGGGTGGTCGCTGTGTCACCCCAGATGAGGCTTGTCGAGGACAATCCAGCGTCGGTTTCCCTCCTGGACATCTACAAGAAGGGCTGCACCAAGATGGGAATTGAGCATGACGCCCCGATAGCCAGGTACTACGAGAGGCTAGCTGCGGTGCAGGCGAGGGGGGCTCAGGCCAGTCACCAAGTGCTCCGGGACATTCTCAAGGAGGTGCAGACCACTATGGTCCCCAGGACAATGCTGAGAGACTGGGCGATCAAGACCTTCCCCTCAGCCACTGACTACTGGACCTTCAGAAAGATGTTCACACTCCAATTGTCCCTCGCTTGTTTCGCTGAGTATGTCCTCCATCTGACGAGACTCAATCCTGACATGATGTATGTGCATCAGGACTCGGGCCTCATCAATGTCGCCTACTTCAAGTTTGATATTGATGACACCAGTGGAGAGCTAGATGCCAACAGACCTGTGCCCTTCAGGCTTACCCCCAATATTCTTGAATTCCTGACGACCACTGGTGTCTCTGGACCTCTGACTGCCTCTGCCATTGCCACTGCCAGGTGTCTTGTGCAGCCTTCCTTCAAAGTTCACACCATTCTTAGGGCCATCCTCAGGGACGAGGTCATTGCTGATCATAATAAAAAGCAGGATGACCCTGAGAATGCAACGCAGGTTCAGGATATGAAGGGAGAACTGCTGATCACCATGGTCACGAGGGCTGTCAATGCTATTGTACAGAGGCTCAATTCCCTGGCGACATTCGATGGAACTGACAGCAAGGTCAGCACACTTGTTGCTGCTGCCAACAGTCATGACAATCTCTGTAGGATGGATCCCAGTTGGCATCCTTGGTTGTAAATTTTAGGGGTGTACAGGGGAGTTTAAGATTGTGACAGTGATGAGGTTTAAAGAGATGATGGAAATGGTTGACGAGGGAAGGGGGAAGGGGGAAGGGGAAAATGTCAGGACTGATTTTTGTGGGGAATTTCATGAGCTACAAAAAATGTCTTATGACAGTTTTGGATAAACTTGATGATTTTTTAGATATTTGAGATAAAGAAAAGGCGGTTTGAATTTTTTTTCTGGTTTCGTCAGTTTGTTTTGTAACTTTCGAGCTGGATTTTCTAGGTAATTATCGTTTCTACGTGAAAAAGTCATATAACATTTTTTGTAGAGAATTAAAGAGCTATAAAAAAGATCTTATGATATTTTTTCATAGATCTGAGGGTTTTGGAGATGTTCGCGGAAAAGGAGAGAAGGTTTCTGAAATTTTTTATTCGGTCAGTTTGTTTCATAAATTTCAAACTCGATTATCTAGATAATTATCGTTTCTACGAAAAAAAAGTCATAAGACATTTTTTGTAGAGAATCCGGAGGCTTTCTCTCTTCACTCCGCTCCAATGAGAATTAATAAGAATTAATGTTAATTAGTTGACAGGCGCCGACTTAAGAAACAAGGTATTGAGAATTTCTTTTGTAAATATTTTATAATTACTGTTAGATCTATGGAATAACCTCGAGTATATAACCATTATTGTACGGAAAATAATGGATATGCAATGACTTAATGGAGGGAACAATTAACAGGTTTGATTAATGAAGTATGAATAAATGCAATGATTTTCTGTATAAAAAACATTGTTATTCATTTCCTCTTCCAAACAGAAATAGTATAAAGGAGAAGCCATTTTCGAGGCGACTGGCGTATCAACGCACAGCCCATGAGCTTTTGCCTACAGCTACCCTTAGTGACGTAAGCTCCTACTAAAGGAGTGTTTTTGGAAATTCACCCCCTCAGGGGGTGAAAAGGGGGCCAAATTTTTTATGTGATTTCGAGAACCGCTCAAGTTAGAGAGTTGAAAATGCACGTATAGATTCTCTGGGGTGAAAGGAGTGAAATGCAGAAAGTTCTAGATATATCCACAACTTTCGGGAGTTTTCTCGAATTTTCTAGAAAATGAGGGAATATTCTTCGAAACTAAAAACATTTATTTAACCAATGATAGTGGACATTTCTAGAACTTTGGGGAGAACTCGTGAATGCTCTACGATAGTTATTAGACGAATTATTCTCATTTCTATTATTATGAGATATTTCCTTGAAATTTTCGCCGTTCCGTCGAAAGTTCTCAAGTTTTCTGAAGTGTTCTGGAAAATTCGAGAAACTTCAACTTTTTCTTCATTGACTTTGACTTATCATAAATAATATTTCCTTCAATGTGATATCATTCATTCATTTAGGAATCCTATTTTACTAAAGACGAAAGAAACGTGAAGTTGTCTTATATCGAAATATCTCGAAACTGCCTGACCGCTAATCCTTAATTCTGATTGGTCAATATGTGACACGAAGTTATTCACAAAAAAAACACGCGACATTTTCAAATTCTTCAGTGACATAATTTCAAATTCTTCGGTGGTAATTTTTTTTTTCATTGTGAAATTAATAAATTCTGTCCTTTTATGGAGACCGATTATTTTTAAAAATTCAAGATAATTAATTGAAAATGAAAAATTCTTTATAGATTCTTTTACTCTACTTCGCTATTCACTTCAATCATTAGTCGAATTCTCTTTGATTCATTATCAATACTTATAAGGTATCCATGAGAAAATGAAATTTAATGAATTCCATTTCTTCGTTTCAACAAATGAGTAGATCAACGCGTGCTCTCGCGCGCGCATAGATCTTGTGAATAAAAAAACCAATCATCATTATCATCATCATCATATCAATCATTATATCAATGATCATAGTGATCATCATATCAATCATTCTACATCAATTTTCAATTAGCCAATCGATCAGGCGCGCGCCTCATGTGGCTGGTAACTCAAAAACAAGATTACAAATTCAACATTTTAATTTTTAGAATGGAAATTGTTTCTTAAAATTTGACATTAAAAGGAAATTATCTATTTGTAATTTTCTTCTCATCATGATTTTTTCCTAAAAATAAACAAAATTTTGAATGAATCGAGAGAAGAATTGAACAAATGAAATGATAAAGTTCAAATGTCAATTGTTTCTAAAACGAAACTGGAAATAATATCGAAAAAATGTTGAAGCGATTGATTTCGAGGAATTCCTTTCGATTTTATTCGAAAAGATCGTGTGATGAGAGGCCACTGAAGATCGTCGGAGGTCCACGGGTGAGTATCCCCCCCCTTTTATGACTGCTTGATGATTGATATTCATTCATTCAACGATTGCAAATGATTTCTACCAGATTTTCCCCCGTGTCACTGACCGAAACATCACGAAGTTTAATATCATCTTCTCGCTGTACTTCGGGATTCCCTTCATGACCCCCATCCTCATCATGCTCTTCCAGCTGCACAAGCAGTCTTGAAAATTCATCATCACGACATGATAAACCTTCGATTCATTAATTAATAGAAAGGATTTTGGATCGTTTTTGGGGTTCAATAAAGAAATGATAACTTATGACAATCTAGTTGATATATATTTAATCACGACGATGCAATCGAAATAAATTAACAAAGATATTATGAAAAACCTGTGTTGATTAACAGATTCATTATTCATAATTGTTTGTCATAAGAATTTAATGATTATACCATTTATATCTTATTACACGGTGCAACAAAATAGGCCAAGTTTTTCTCCAAAAATGAAATTAATAGGGGAGAGTGGGACAAAATGACACAAAAAAAACGATTGTTTTTTTCATTTAATAAATTTTTTTTATTAAATATTTTTTTATCAACTTTTTTTTTATTCTTGGGAGTACTGATGAGATTAATAATTTTCAATTCTGCCGAATGGAAAATTATTTAGAATTTTTAAGGGGCGAAGATTTTGTCAATAGATTAATTGAAAAGAAAATGAAACCGTAAAATCCAGAGCCCAGAGGATGGCCCAGGGGGAGATCCAGAGAGGGAAAAAGGAAAATGTGATGCTGAATTTCAATCGAATAATCTATTGACAAAATTTTTGTCCATCAAAACTTCTCAATAATTTTCCATTCTACTGAATGGAAAATTATTATTCTTATCGTACTCCCAAGAATAAAAAAAGTTGACAAAAAAAATGAAAAAATTTTTGTTTGCTTGAATTGCGTTAAACAGTCGTTTTTTTGACTGTTTCATTATGCCCCACACTCCCCTACCATTTGTAGATTTTTTCATGCTGAATCCAACGGTTTTTGTAGAATTACCCTCACACGTCAACTTTTGAAGAAAAAAAATGTTAAAGTTGTGAAATTAGTGGAAAATAACATTTTTCAAAAAATTCAAACTAAATGAATTGTAGACAAAATTAAATGGGAAAAAATAACAGAATATCGTTGGAGAATCATTTCATTCGCTAGAATAAACCTCCAATCCTCCAATCGGCGTTATTTCGCTGTAAAAAATTGCCATTGATTAATAGAAACAGTTTTCGATCGTTTTTGGGGTTCAATAAAGAACTAATAATTTATGACAATAATAGTTGATGTATTTAATCACGACAATACAATCGAAATAAATTAACATAGATATTACGAAAAACCTGAGATTCTCATGTTTCGATCAACAGATCCATCATTCATAATTGTTTGTCATCAAAATATAATGATTATTCCATTTGTATCATTATTGTTGATTTGTACATAATTTTACATTTCACACGAGCAATCTTAAATTATTTTCCTCCCTCGTTTAAAAAGAGAGAATTACTGAGACAAATTTTTGCCCACATTTCAGCCGTTTTTTACTCCCCAGAGCTCTCTGTTTTAATTAAAAAAGAATATTTGTCCTCAAAAATAAGAAAAATGCACAATTTTTCTTCCATTAAAAATGATCACCTCGTCCTTTCACCGAAAACAAATCTAAAAATGCATAACACGGAGAAAAATCTAAAATGTCTCCCGTCGACATTAAAATGCTGAAGACAAAATGGCGGCAGTCATCGTCATTTCATAAAAAATCATCGCTCGACATAACCTCAAAAATTTTAATCCCTCATATACGAGTAATCAATCTCCCTCAACGGTACAAAAGTCTCTTTAATACTTTGCGGGCTGGCCCACCGCAAGGCATAATGCGGTCCGCCAGCCTTGTCATTGGTCCCCGACATTCGACTCCCGCCGAACGGCTGTTGTCCCACGACGGAGCCAGTGCTTTTATCATTGACGTAAAAATTCCCCGCGGTGTACTTGAACTCCTCGAGGGCCCGCCTGGCCCACTCCTCGTCCTGGGCGAAGATGGCGCCCGTGAGGGCGTACGGGGTGGAGCTCTCGACGAGCTTCATCGTCTCCTCGAGATGGCGATCTTCGTAAACATAAACCGTCAACACGGGCCCGAAGATCTCCTCCGTCATGATCCGGTCCTTGGGGTCCTTCGTCAGGACGATCGTCGGCTGGACGAAGTACCCCACGGAGTCGTCGTACCCCCCGCCCCCGATGATCTCGAGGTGTTGCGAATTTTTCGCGTGTTCGACGTATCCGGAGATGCGTTTGAACGCAGCGGCGTCAATCACCGCGGAAGTGAAAACGCTCAAGTCCTGGACATCGCCGACCGTCAGCTTGTCCCGCTCCTCGATCAGTCCTCTCTTGATCTCCCCCCACAGCGACTGCGGAACGTACATTCTACTGCACGCGGAGCACTTCTGCCCGTTGTACTCAAACGCACTGCGGATTGTTCCCGTAACGACGGAACGCGCGTCCGCACTCGGATGCACAAAATGATAGTTCTTCCCCCCGCACTCCCCCACCAACTTGGGATAGTTCCGGTAGACACTGATGTTCTTGCCAACCTGCGTCCAAAGTCGGTTGAATGTCGGCACGGAGCCGGTGAAGTTGATGCCCGCGAGGTGCGGAGACGCGGTTACAGTGTCACCGAAATCCGGACCGTGCGCGGGAACGAAGTTTACGACGCCCGGCGGAACTCCCGCCTCGCGGCAAATCTTGAAGATTGTCCAGTTGGACAGAATCGCGGTGTCGGAGGGCTTCCAGAGGACGCCGTTACCCATCAACGCGGGTGTGTACGCGAGATTTCCGCCGATCGCGGTGAAGTTGAAGGGGGAAACCGCGGCAACGAAACCGTCCATTCCGCGGTATCTCATCGAGTTTAGCGTTGCGGAGGGATCCGGCGAGATCGGTTTGTACTTGAGCGCGTCTTTCACGAAGTACGAGTGAATTTTAAAAAAGTCGATCAACTCCGCTGCGGAATCTATCTCCGCTTGAATGACCGTTTTACTCTGGCCCAGCATTGTTGACGCGTTCAACTCTTGCCGGTACTTTCCGCGCATGAGTTCGGCCGCTCGCAGCCAGATTTTCATCCGCGCGTCAAGCGGCACTCGCTCCCACTCGCGTTGCGTTTTTGTCGCGACCGTTATCGCGCGTTTTATTAGGTCCGGCGTTGCGTGGTAGTACTTCGCGATTTTTTTCGAGTGATTGTGCGGCATCGGCTGGTACTGCACGCGGTCGGTGCGGATTTCTTCGTCACCGATCACTATGGGGACGTCTTCCACGGAGTTTGAGAGCTTCGAGAGGGTTTTCTCGAGCTCCTGACGCTCCGCCGAGTTCTTCTTGTAGGAGAGGACCGGCTCGTTTGCCAGCGCAATGTCCGGCGGATGCGGCGTGGGGACGATGGATCCTAGACATCTTGTTCCAAGCCTGAAAGAAAGGTTTTTTGAAGCGCGTCATGAGGCGCGTTCGTTTTTTAGGGATATCTCCGGATGTAGGAGAGATACAGGATTTTTTGTGAATACCTTTTTTGTGCAGAAAAACGAGAGCTACAGAAAAGGTTCTCATAAAAATTACGATATCTCGCTTGCATTTTGGGATATTTGGAAACAACTGGTTCATTTTTTTAAGCGCGTCGTGAAACGCGTTCGTTTTTGCGGAATATTTCCGGATGTATGAGAGATACAGGATTTTTTATGAAGAACTTTTCTGTGCGGAAAAACGAGAGCTACAGAAAAGGTTCTCATAAACATTACGATATCTCGCTTGGATTTTAAGATATTCACAAAATAACTGGTCCATAAATTTTTGTTTGTTGTTTTTCCGACTTTATGATATCGCGATGGGTTTGACGTGTGATTATTTGATATTGATTGTGAAGTGTGAGGAGATCGGTGAAGACCTCTTGGGAGAGGTCACTTTTACTACGTGATAAGCTATCAGGCCTCGTAAATCGATGAATGAGTGCATCTTATCTCGCTTCTTGGCTTCTCGGGTGCTTTATTTGCACATGCTCGAGACATTTAAATATAAATAACGACTCCACCCCGTGGGTCTATCTTTCCGAGGTGATTTGTATCACTTCAAGCATTGGACCGAGTTATCAGGGCTAATGACAGCAATTAGCATGTTAGCAGTGGAATTTTTCGTGATGATGATGGGAGTGATTAGGAAGTTTAGGAGAATCTCTAAAGGAATTTCATAACAAGTACCATGAAAATAAGTCATTTCCAATTATAATGTTTCTTATAAATATAAATTATAAATAAATCAATTCCAATTATAATTCAAAGTATTCGAAAAATTACAATTTTTCCTTTTCATTGAGTTTAAAAATTTGAAACAAAAATAATGCAAAAATAAATAAGAATCACCTGAACGGATAGGAATAGATGTAACTCGGTTGCGACCGATTTCTCAAGGCTGTGCCCTCCAAAAAATTTAGAACGACAGTGTAAACTCCTCCCACTTCAACCCAAACCTTTCTGACTCAACTCCACGTAAAAACCTTGAAAAATATTTTTTTAAAAATCTCAAAAGCTGATGAAAAAATTATCTTAAAAAATTTTTCCTTCCAATTAAAAACAAAATAATGTGTCACGAAAAAAAAAATTGGAAAATGTAAAAATTTGGAGGTGTCAGTTTAATAATAGCTCAAGAAAATTAATAACAAAAAATTGGCGTTGACTGCGTGAGAGGCAAACGAACTCTGAACAGACGCGTGAACCCAATGGAAAATTCCAAATAGTGCCTCCCCTTTTAGGATAGAGGACCACCTGACGTACCCCCTCCCTTCCGCGTCGTCCCTCCAACGCGACAAAAACATTCGATAAATTTCAATCTTTCTACTCTTAATTGAGAAAAAAAAAATTTCAGAATTAAAAAATCTTTTTTTTTGTTATTTAAAAACTCATCTCAGAATTTTTGCAAATGAATAAAACCTCAGAAAATATGAAAATAAGAAATAATGAAGATAATTTCCGTTTCAGGATGAAATTTGGGAAAATTATGAGATTGAAAAATTTGAAAAAAGGGAAAAATCTGAGATTTTCAAGGGGAAATTATTTTCATGGCTTTAATTATCAATTTCTGATGTTTTTTTACTCACTTCTGACTGTTGGCGACGAGCGCCTGCCGGCAGAGACTCAACATCCCGGATTTAGTTAATTCAAATTATCGAGAAAAATGAATAATGAAGGGTTGAGGCTTGGAATCAAGATACGGATGATGATTTTTGACGTGGACGATGGGTTCTCAAGTGCTGCAGTGCGGAACAACTGTGAGAATTGGGTGTACCGAAGCGTTCGGCGACGGGAGAAGCGTCGGCCACCATCGGACTACGTCGGATACTGAGTGGCCTGGTGCCAATGGGATCGCCTTTCCCTATTCATAGCGGATCCCCTCCCCTCAGGCGAAAATTGTGTGGCGTCCGTGACCACGTGCTTACCCCCACTATTTCCGCATTTTTTTCTCAACATTTGAAAGATGAAATTTTTTTCAATGAAAATTTATTCTCACAGTTGATGCAAGTTTGAGAATCTATGCCTCATATTTTTTTGAATGGATAATGCACTTTCGATTGCACTTTTCTGTAGAAAATGCACTTTTTACTTTTGCAACTTTTATACTCGTGAGAAAATTTTTTTTTCCATCTTGTGAAGAAAATGTACATTCTGGAGTGGAGATGTCCCTCGAGTTTTCCTCCAAATGCACTTGAAAATTCACTTTTCATGGCACTGTTTGTAAAACTGCATTTTTCCATATTGTGAGGAAATAGTATATTTCGTAACGAGTGCGAAAAAGTGTTTTTGGCGAGTGGGAGGTTTAGATCACGAGCTGAAGGCGAGTGATATAATCCCACGAGCTAAAAAACATTTTTTCACGAGTTACGAACAATATTTTTCATCACAATGTGGCGGAAATTGGACTTTTAGGCACGCGAAGCGTGCCGAAAAGTTCACTTTTCGTCACAGCGTGATGAAAATATAAATTTTCAGGGGTGATCGACTGATTCTCAACTATTCAAAATCTTGATCAGCCTAACGCAAAAATCCAAATAATTAATATGTGGAAAGAAAAGTCCACAAAGATCTTCATCCTGTCAAAAAAGAACAAAAAAATCTCTTTATTCGTTTTATGTACAACATATATTCAAAGACAATAATTAAATAGTTTCTGGAGTGAAGGTATCCCTCCAGTTCCCCTCTAAATGCAATTGAAAATTTCATTTTCACCACACAGTCTGTAAAACACCATTTTGCAACTCTCACAGTCGTCAGAAAAGTTTTCTTTTCATCTTGTGACGAAAATATAAATTTTCAGTGGTGATCGAGTGATTCGCAACCATTCAAAATCTTGATCAGCCTAACGCAAAAATCCAAATAATTAATATGTGGAAAGAAAAGTTCACAAAGATCTTCGTCCTCTCAAAAAAGAACAAAAAAATCTCTTTATTCGTTTTATGTACAACATATATTCAAAGACAATAATTAAATAGTTTCTGGAGTGAAGGTATCCCTCCAGTTCCCCTCTAAATGCAATTGAAAATTTCATTTTCACCACACAGTCTGTAAAACACCATTTTGCAACTCTCACAGTCGTCAGAAAAGTTTTCTTTTCATCTTGTGACGAAAATATAAATTTTCAGTGGTGATCGAGTGATTCGCAACTATTCAAAATCTTGATCAGCCTAACGCAAAAATCCAAATAATTAATATGTGGAAAGAAAAGTCCACAAAGATCTTCATCCTGTCAAAAAAGAACAAAAAAATCTCTTTATTCGTTTTATGTACAACATATATTCAAAGACAATAATTAAATAGTTTCTGGAGTGAAGGTATCCCTCCAGTTCCCCTCTAAATGCAATTGAAAATTTCATTTTCACCACACAGTCTGTAAAACAGCATTTTGCAACTCACAGTCGTCAGAAAAGTTTTCTTTTCATCTTGTGACGAAAATATAAATTTTCAGTGGTGATCGAGTGATTCGCAACCATTCAAAATCTTGATCAGCCTAACGCAAAAATCCAAATAATTAATATGTGGAAAGAAAAGTTCACAAAGATCTTCGTCCTGTCAAAAAAGAACAAAAAAATCTCTTTATTCGTTTTATGTACAACATATACTCAAAGACAATAATTAAATAGTTTCTGGAGTGAAGGTATCCCTCCAGTTCCCCTCTAAATGCAATTGAAAATTTCATTTTCACCACACAGTCTGTAAAACACCATTTTGCAACTCTCACAGTCGTCAGAAAAATTTTCTTTTCATCTTGTGACGAAAATATGAATTTTCAGTGGTGATCGAGTGATTCGCAACCATTCAAAATCTTGATCAGCCTAACGCAAAAATCCAAATAATTAATATGTGGAAAGAAAAGT
>NW_021680466.1:296635-383282 GCF_001412515.2 Diachasma alloeum | reverse complement strand
GTCTGTAAAACACCATTTTGCAACTCTCACAGTCGTCAGAAAAGTTTTCTTTTCATCTTGTGACGAAAATATAAATTTTCAGTGGTGATCGAGTGATTCTCAACCATTCAAAATCTTGATCAGCCTAACGCAAAAATCCAAATAATTAATATGTGGAAAGAAAAGTCCACAAAGATCTTCATCCTGTCAAAAAAGAGCAAAAAAATCTCTTTATTCGTTTTATGTACAACATATAATTGGAGACAATAATTAAAGAGTTTCTGTACTAAAAATGTCCCATCAGTTCTACTCCTGCTGCATCTGCAGTTCCCTCAACAACTGTGCCCTCTGCTTCTCCAATTCGTCCTCCGAGAGTTCGTGGTGCTCTCCATTATCGTGTATTGAGCCCTCAGAGTGCCCCGATGGTCTGCGATGTTTCTCCTCCTTCGTTCTTCTTTCCGGCGAGTCCTCAGACGATGGTAAACGCGAATGCGAACGCTGAAAAGGAGAAGATATTATAAATAAAATGTACTGGCACTGATTTTTTATTTTTTAGGAGATATCTACCGAATGGCTTCTTCCACGCTTCTTCTTGTTCTTCTTTCTCTTAGTCTTTTTGCTCTCAGACTCCGAGCTGTCTGATTTACTCAACGGACTAGGAGACCTTGATTTGTGGCGCTTCTTCTTCCCTTTGTCACTGACATCAGACTCAGGCTGAAAAGTTCAATAGTTCAAGATTTTAAATTTAATAATTCAAGATTTTTTCAAGATTTTCTTCGAACAAAGTTGATTAGAATTAATAGCTTCAATTATGAGATTATCTCATATTTTTTATGTTAAGCATACACTGAGAGAAAAACGACAAAGTTCTCAACAAATCTTACTTGTGCCAAGAAAATAGTTTTTTGAAAATTATCAAAAAAGGATTTTTTTGTGTCAAACATGTAGAGAGTGCACCGGAATGAAAAAATTTTGTCGCAAAACTTTTTGTCATTTCTAGCAATACTCCTTCGTTATTCGATACTCCCATACGTATTTTGGTCCCGAAAAATCTTTGTTTTATGTGAAACAAGGGATAGTAGTTTTTCCTTTCGACTGTCTAATAATCACAGACAAGAAATGAACCCTTAAAGGAAACAATAATAATGGTATGATAGCAATCTTGTAACTCAGGGATAAAATATTTGTTGATAAATTTTCCTCTACATGAGATATTTTCATCCTGAAAAGGCACCGTCTGGTGTGAATTATTCGCCTCTTTAGCCGAATATTTCGTTCCTGTCGAAAGTAGAGCAATTATTCATGTTTGAGACTTTCACATTCGAACCAAACAAATTCTTTTTTGGCAATTTTCAACTAGCGATTCTGTTGGCCCAAACAAGACTTGTTTGACAACGCGCTTGTTTTTCTCTCAGTGTAGGATAATCTGAATGCCAATTCGAATGATCATAAACAATAACTTGAAAAAAAAAAAATCGAATCTGACAGGAAAAATTGCCCAATGAACGAGCATCAGCACGTAAATAAAAAAATTGTTCACTCCTCCCAAGCCCTGAAAACTCACACTATGACTCCTGGACCTGGACTTCCTCTTCCCCTTCTTCCCCTTCTTCTTCTTGCTCCTGATGTGATGATGTCCGCAGCTCTCCTCGAGATCATGCTGATACTCCTTGAATATCCTGACCCTCTCGCTCTCCAAGGTGATGGCCTTGAAGTCCCCCTCCTCCTCGAGCTTCTCCCTGACCTCCTCCCAATTCATCTGATAATCCACCTCGATGTTCTTCAACAGCCCCTTGAACGCCCCCTCCAACTTCTTAAACTTCCTCGTCTCCTCCTTGACCCTCTCCTTCTCCCTCGCCTCCGCCTTCTCCAGCAGCAAATTATACGTCAGCTTGACATTCCCAGCGTCAAGAGTCGCCGATTTTCTGTCCTCACAGACAACCGTAGCGAATGCCTCGAAAGTCGTGTTAACCTGTACCTCAAAGTTCTTGTCCTTGAGGATCTCCCTGATGATCTTCTTCTCGTCATGGAACCTGGACTTGAGATCCTCAACATAAAACTTGAACAGATCAAGAGGAGTTGAGCCAGGCTGTCCCAGCATAGCCGAAAACCTGAGATCAGCACTGAGCATAGGATACAGCTCCACCCAGAGTGACATAGAAGTGAGTTTCCCCTGCTCATGAAGCTCATCAAGCAGCGAAATAAAGCCATCCCTGTTCTTCCTCTCCTGTCGCTTCCTCCTCTTCTTCTCTCGCTCCTTCTCCTCCTCCTCGTCCTTCTCCAGCTGCCTAATATGATTCTCAAAAACCAAGAGTGCATCCTCCTTGTCCATCTCCAGCAGGTCAGCATCCTCAGCAAAAGCCGAGTGCTGAAGAAGAAGCGACTGCGTCTCTTGCCAAGTTGTACGATAAGTAACATCAGTCATCGTATCCAAAACCTGGGCCAACTTCTTCGTATTCCTCTTCTTCAGCAGCTTCATCTCCTCCTTCTCCCTCTTGGCAAGATTGAAAATAACATCCTCATAGATGTCCCGTCTGTCCGAGTCACCCACGGCCTTCCATATCTCGAGATTAGCATAAATCTCCTCGCACTTGTAATACTTGACGGTGCTGGTCATTCTCTCGTGATTAAGGAGAAACTGCTCCAAATCCTCCTTGGCCTTCTTCAGCCTGAGTCTCTCGGTTTCCTTCTCCTCCTTGAGCCTCTGCGTTTTGTAAGCATTGAACGCTTGCTTGCGCTCATTGAGCTTCTTCATCGAAGGATATCTAGGATCACTAGATATCATCTTGACAGCTTGCTCCCAGGTGGCGTTGGAGGGCACATCCCTCTCCTTGAGCAGCTCCTTGAACGCCTCGATGGCCTCCTTCTTGTCCTTGAACTGGACCTTTGGCTCGGGTGTTGATGTTCGGCTGCCATTGGCCGAACCCTTCGCCGAATTGCTGTCCTCATCGGGTTTTGCCGGCGGTGTGGGAATATTAATGGCAGCGAGTGTCGCTGCCATCGCCTGCTCAATGGCGGATTTACCCGAATTCGTTGATTCGGGGGTTCCCACAACGTTTGGCGATGAGTGCTGAATTAATTGTGATATTCCACCGGTATTTGTTGCACTTGCGACAGCGACAGCTGCTGCCGCTGCCGCCTCTTCAGCCAGAATTCGATTTTTCAGCTCTTCAAGCTCCGGGGGAATTGTCCAACGTGACTCCTTGGAGGTCACGTTGTGATAGTAAACCTTGCCATTTTCGGATTTGTATTCTTTCCAGGGGCATTGGGAGAGCAAGAGCTCGGAGGGAGTCTTCAATTCGTCTGGCTTCTCCCAGAGGGATTGCTTTGTCGTGGAGTTGTAGTAGTAAGTGCGACCGTCGGGGGCCTTGTGCTCTGTCCAGTCGGACTTTTTTTCAATGGGCGAGGTGGACGGGACGGGGGCGGGGGTCGGGGTCGAGGGGTTTGTCAGGGGGTGAGGGGAAGGGTTCGGAGCGGGTGAGGAGGTGTCGGTTGGGGGGAGGGTCGGGAGGGCTGGGGCAGTTATCTGTGGGGGAGCGGCTGAAAAAATAATGACAGAGGTGAGAGAATTGAGTGGAAAATGGGGAGCGAACTGAGAGAAATGGGAGAATTACGAGTGAGTGAAGAATGAAGTTGTTGACCTAGAGTTATTTCAACGGAGATTGACTCGGTAGTGCAGAGCAGATTGAGCGAACTGAGAGAGGTGAGCGGAGTGAACATATTTTCATCGGTTACTGGGGGATTCACAGGGGAGATACCGAGCAAATTGCATGTACGGGTGGGATCATCATTATTGAGTTAAATATGGCGGTTGCCGCGATTTTAAGGGTGCCAAGTGAATTTGGCGATGACCTTGAAAATTGACATTGTTATAATTTTTTTAATTAATAGTATTAGACAGATGGTGAACATCGGTGACAATTTTAACATTTTAGAACTTATGGATATCGAGAAATTAAATAAACAAAATCAGTCTTATACACGGCCTCTTATGGAGTTTTGATTAAATTGAACGTTTCAACCCCCTAGGAACTCAAGAAAAATTTGAAAAAATTTGAAGATATGGGGAATGATGTGTTCAATGTGATGGCGATAAAAAACAATAGGGTGCCGGGGTGAATAAGAGAGATATTTCAACCCGCCGTGCCCATTTGATCCCATGCTTTCTCGAGGTTCGTCACGCGAAATAGAGGATTTTCCGCATTTATTTTCTCGATGTCTAGTTCCGGTTGCGGGTTTGAAATTTCGTCGGATGGATGAATACATATTTCTCCAATGATGGAGGGAAAGAAAAAAATTTTTTTGAATCTTTTTTCAAATTCACTTGGCACCCTTAAGAGAAAAATGGGGAGCAAAAAATTGAGAGAATTGAGCGAATTGAAAGAAGAAAATTAAGGGATCGAAATGTTGACTGGAAGTTATCAGTTTTAGTTCAGGCGGACAAGTCAGAGCAGATTGAGTGAACAGAGGGAAATCAGCGAATTCAATTGACACATGGAGATAATCAAATTTGGTATTAAAAAATTTGTATTCATCTATTTGGAAACGTTCTGGATGTTGACTGAATGATGAAATAAATTTGAAAATTAAGAGAACAGACAGAAATGAGCTAATTAAATTGACACATGGACATAATGAAAGTTGACATTAAAAACAATACATATTCATTAATTTTGAAATATCTCTGAATCCATCAGCTCTATTAAAAACCACCAGATGACACTTTTTGTAGCTCATGAAATTCCCCACAAAAATACCCTCTGACATTTGCCCCCAGGACATCTCATTACTAAAATCGTTTCAGATTTGTCAACATCAGCACTTAAAAAACCCATATAATTAGTTTTTGTGAATGAAAAAAATGTGAAAATGAATTAATTGCTGTGATTATCAATCACTCACCAATGACTCCAGGCTCAGGTGGACCCCCAGCCCCCATGGGGTATCCAAATCCAGGCGGGGGTATGGAAAACTGTGGAGGCATCATCCCCGGTGGTCCTGGTGGCATTCCAGGTGGTGGAATAAATGGCCCTGACCCCATCATCGGGGGACCGTACCCTGGCGGCATATTTGGAGCTGCTGGAGGGTATCCTGGGACTGCTGGCGATGGTATTCCATCGTTCGATGCCTTGACAATAATTTTTAGGTTAGAAGTGAAAAAATTTTACAAGCTGTGATCCCTTCGTGTGCTTCCGGGCTTTTTGATGGAGAATTTATCACTCACCATTTTGTTATTTTGTTTCTGGTTATTTCACTTCGTTCAATTCATTGGTAAGTGCTTTTGGAATTTTTTTGAAGGACTTGGGGACTCGGTTCTGGCGTTCTCGCCGGCGTTGTTGTTAATGACGTCGAGTACTGACGTCAGATGATTCTCAATTGGCTGTCGGAGCGCGACTGTAGGAGTTTATGATACTGTAGAGTTTTTGATGTTTAAACAATCAATTTTCGGGGATTTGTGGATTTGACTCCATCATTTTTTTTATTGAGTATTGAAGTCAGGGACGAATTTTTCAATGACTGATCCAACTTCTGATGGATTTTTGGGATGAAGATATTTTTTGGAAGCGAATCACGCCGAAATGGATTGTTTAAAAAATATTACAATGTTCTGGGGTATTAATAATGTGTCCTAGATTTGTTTCGTAATTTTTCATGCTAATTAATACCTGAAAAACATTTATTTTTAGTTCGATTCCAAGATGTAAGATTTTTTAGATGGAAATGATTTTTCGAGAGTATGGGAATGAGGAATTAATTACTTAAAAAATAGTCGGATGTTTTGTACTATTTTTCACACTTCTCTGGATTTTTTCATAATTTTTACTCAACAATTAATCAAAATAAAAAATAATTGTGACGATAATCTCGTCATGGCCAGAAAAATCTTGAAATGAAAATGATTTTTTACTGGTAAATAATTTTCAATAAAAATTATTTTAAAAAATAATACGATATTCGGTACTAGGTACTTCCTCTATCTCTTTTAATTTTTTCATAATTTTTACTCGACAATTAATCAAAACAAAAAACAATTGTGATGATAATCTTTTCATGACCAGAAAAATCTTGAAATTCGAATGATTATTTACCAATAAATAATCTTCAATAAAAATTAGAAAAAAATAATAGGATATTCGATACTATTTCCTCCACCTCTCTGAATTTTTTCATAATTCTTACTCAACAATTAATGAAAATAAAAAATAATTGTGATAATTTCTTCATGACCAGAAAAATCTTGAAATTTGAATGATTTTTTACCAATAAATAACCTTCAATAAAAATTTTAAAAAAATGATACGATATTCTATAGTATTTCCTCCACCTCTCCAAATTGTTTCATAATTTTCACTCAACAATAAATGCCACAAAAAGATGAGTTTCCATTGAGATTTTTTCAAATTTCCCCCAAAAACAGGTGGTTCCCCCTATTGTCATCACTTTGACTCCTGGCTCCTGACACACCGAAAAATCTCCACACCCGAGACAAGGCGTGACGTCACCCGTCAATCATACGACACTTTCCCCCGTTCTAAAATTCAATAGTCCGCAATTAATTTATTAACAACCCCTCGATGCCTCCGAAAAGCGCGAAATCCCGTTTCCCAGATATCCATTGAGCCCGACGATGAAAATTTCATCAGAATTCCCTCGTCCCAGTGTCTCATTCACAAAAATAAACTGTTAGGAACGAGGAAAAGAGGTTGGTGGAGGTGTTGATAGATCCTAAAACTCCACGTAAACACAGGAAACCGATATCAGTTATCGTCTGGGAAGTTTCGGTTGATAAAGGACTCGAGAATGTTCAAGAAATTCAAGGATAAACTCGCTGAGGAGATGAAGCAGTCCCCGGCGAGACTGCAGGCGAGCATGCAGCAGTTGGCACAGGTAATCCATCTGTCAGTGATTTAACAATAAATAATTATGAGATAATTATGAGAATAACAATTGCAGGAATTGATTTTCCAGGAGTTGTGAGTCATTACATTTTTTATTGATATATTTTTTATATTCTTTTTATTTTTTACTCATTTTCTTTTTTTTTTATTTAAAAATTTGTTCATTTCGTAGAAACCGCATGGATTGAGTTAAGGTTAATCTGAAGAGGATAAATAATTTTAAGAAATGTTTAAAAATATGAGATGGAGGCACCACCATCTTTGAAGCCCCTTTCGGTAGTGGGAGTATCCAATCAAGATGGCGGTGCCTCCACCTCGTATGTTTAAACATTTTTAAAAAAATTTTATCGTCTTCAGATCACCTTCAAGTCGTTTAATCCAGTTCCTAGAAAATGAACAAATTTTTTAAGCTATCCTTCAAATATTTTCATCCACTTTTGGCTGAGAATTCATGACGCAAAATTTTTAGGGCATTTCAGTAATTTTTTTTTTCATTCCCAAGGGCGCTTGATTTTTTAATTACTCTCCCCATTGAAAAAATTGAATAATTCCAAGAGTTTTATTTCAAATAGATATAATTCGAGATAAAAAAAATATATAGGGGTGAGTGGATTTTCTTTTCAATTAATCCATTGACTAAATCTTCTCCCGTCAAAACTTCTCTATAATTTTCCATTCTGCTGAATGGAGAATATTATTCTCAACAGTAATCCCAATAATAAAAAAAGTTGATAAAAATAAAAAGTTGATAAAAAAATTGTTTTGCTTGAATTGCGTCAAATAGTCGTTCAGCTGCTTTATTTTGCCCCACTCTCGCCTGAGAGGGAAGAAAAAAATATGAAAAATGAAAAAAAAATGAAAAATTCCAATTGCAGGCAGTTGTCTCCCCGTCAGTCTCCAACACCTCCATCCAGAGTCTGTCAGCATCAAACGACAACTTCTCCCTCACAGAGGAGGGTGACGAGACCCCGAAGAACAGCCCAAGTCACCAGGGCTTCCACTCCGTGGACTTGACGTCCCCCAACTCCCTGGGTGTCTCCAGGCGTTCCTCAATATCCTCAGTGACAAGTGCTGACACATCCTCCCTGTTTCCGATCTACGAGGGCGCCCCCAGCACGTACCACCTCCACTCGGACATGGACCAGTCAGCGAGTGAAGCTGACGAGAACATTCCCCCGAATCTCGAGAGGGTGACGAAGGAGCAGGTGTACAGCGCCTACAGAAAGGCCCAGGGGAAGTACCACAAGTACAGGGGGAGGTACACAGACCTGGCGACTCACTACAGGGAGATGGAGAGGGTCAAGAGTAAATTGGAGAGTCTTCTCGTGGAGACGCAGGACAAGGCCTTGAGGAGAATTGCCGATCTCAAGGAGCAGTGCCAGCTGGAGCAGCAGGCGAAAGCTCATCTGGAGGAGGCACTCAGGAATGATATCGAGGAGAAGGATCATGTCATCGGGACGTTAAACACCAAGGTAAGGAGGATTCATCGTTAATGATGATTGTTAATAATGAAGATTAATTGATGAAGGGGTCGACTTTATATGCAGCTTGTTATAAAGGTTATTTGGAGTGGATTAGGGCTAAAGGACATGGAACATTTTTCGTTGGAAATTTAATTCTCTGCAGAAATGTTCTTGAGGCATTTTTGTCGAAAAGCACTCGTTAACGAGATAATTAGCATCTTATTAAAGAAGTTTTTCTTCAAGTGTTGCTTTCTTTAATTTCTGTTCTTCAGATCTTTTTTCATTTCATTAATACGAGAATTTTTCTCATCCAAATGTCAGCCAATAGAATTGCACTATTCGACTGTTATTTCATATAGTCAACACGGTATTCAGCTGATAATTTTTGATAATTCAACTGGTAATTTTTCATGTTGACTAAATTTGTGGAAAACAAAAGATTTCGAGGTCGAGTGAAGCCCTGGTTGGAAATGTCAGATGGATTTTGTCTCATAGTGCAATTCTTTTGGACATTTGGATGGGAAAATTCCCTCCCGAATACTACTCGAGCTTCAAAATTAATCGAGTAATTCCCTCAAGGTTCCCTGCACACAAACGAACCTATCGGGAATTGCTCGATAATTTTGAAGCTCTCGGGGTATTACTTGCGAAAATATCTCGGTAGTGAGTGACTTGAGAGGAAAATGTCATAGAACATTTTTGTAGGGAATTTAATTTCCTATCACATAAGTTTTTAAGACACTTTTCCTTGAAAGTACTCGTTAACGAGATGATGAACATATTAATAGAGGTGTTTTTCGTCAAGTCCCAAAATTTCATTTTTCCACTTTTTTTCATTTAGCAAATAATGTGATAAAACATTTTTGTAGGAAATTTAATGCTCTCCATAAATGATATTGAGACATTTTTGTCGAAAATTATTCATTAACGAGATAATTAGCATATTATTTTTAAAAAATCTCTTCAAGTGTTGTTTTCTTTAATTTAGTGTTAGTGATTTTAGAGGAAAATGTCATAGAACATTTTTTTAAAGAAATTTAATTTTCTACGAATAATCTTTATGACATTTTTCATTGAAACTACTCGTTAACGAGATAATTAGCACATTAATAGAAATGTTTTTCTTCCAATCCCAACTTTCAGTTTTTCACTTTTTTTCATTTAAAAAAGATGGGAATATCTCAGCAATGAGTGGTTTTACGAAAAAATGTGATATTTCATTTTTTGTAGGAAATTAAATTCTCTACAAAAATGATCTTCAGATATTTTCTCCTGGACCTACTCATAACCGTAATAATCCCCAAAAACAATGAATTAAGGCCCGGGTGTACTATCTTTCGAACATTATCTCGATGTTTTTTGTTTCATCTTTCGTCATCTGAAATTGTCAATTAAGTTCTGCATCATGCAGAAGTTTTGAAACATTATGAATGAATAATCAAAAAAAAGTAGAAAAAATTCTTAATTTTTTCAAAGAGTATTTTTAATTTATATTCAGAATAAGTTGACTAACAAGAAATTGAAAAATGTATCTGATTTACGGTGACAAATGGCGGCCTGTCACCCAATATCATGCAGGGGGAAGACTGATTTCGTAAATCTTTTCCCACACTGCACAGAGACATTTATTACGGAAAAGGCTCTTTGAAAAAAGTTGTAATATTTTGGAGAATTTTTTAATCACACTTTTATCACATAAAAATGGCAGATGACTACATACCACTGTTTTGAAAATTGAGATACCTAGCTGTCACTTCCCATGAGGAGTTGGTGTGTTTTGTTTATCCACCATGGAAAATGACAGCTAATAGATAATTTGCCACAGCGAATCAGATATTTGTAATTTCCACTTTTTTCAACTCATTCTGAATCTCAATTAAAAACGCTCTTTGAAAAAGTTCAGAATTTTTTCTATTTTTTTTTATCATTCTATTATAATTTTTGGAAATTTCTACATGATGTACCACTCAATTGACAATTTTGGATTACGGAAAATAAAAAAAATCCAGATAACATTCGAAAGATAGTACCTGATGATTGTACCTGCCATGGGGCAGGTAATGCTCTTGCAGGCGACGGCGTCTCCACCGGCTTCAGACCTTCTAGTGGACCTCTCGCCGCCTCTGGAGGAGTCCCCAGCCCCCGAGAACCTCGCCCTCAAGTCCAAGTTCGAGAAGCTGGAGGCCCTTCTCCAGAAGTACAAAGAATCCCTCAGGAGGTCCAAGGAGAAGCTCCAGGAAGTGACGGAGGAGAAGAATGTCCTGGAGAGGGACTTCGAGGCCCTGAGGGCCTCCAACGACGAGAAGTTTCGACTCCTCGAGGACGATTTAATCATCTCCAGGGGGGAAATCAATAACCTGAGAGATCAGCTCAACACCATGAAGGGGAGGGAGGAAGAGTCAGCGATTTCTCTAGCCGAGAACAAACTTTCCATCCACAGAGAGCTTGAGGTAAAAGAGGAACAGATCAAACAGTTGAATGAGGAGTTGGAGATGGCCAAGTTGAATAAAAATGATGGCATGAAAGAAGTTCAGAGAGAAATGCAGGGAAAACTGATAGAGTTGGAGGAGAGAATGGGGTCTAAACATCACGAGGAAGTAGAGAAGAATAAAAAATTGGTGGAAAAAATTGAAGCATTGCAGGAAGAAATAGATTTTCTGCAAAAGGAGAGGGAGAAGAACGACAAATTGGAGGAGCAGTTGGAGAAATTGAGGGAAAAGATTGACTTTTTCCAGAGGGAAAAGGAGAGAAACGAGAAATTAGAGGAGGAATTTGACAAGTTGAGGGAGAAAATTGATATTTTGCAGAAAGAAAACGAGAAACTTCCGGAATCAAATGAGAAATTCAAGGAATTGGCTGAGAAAATTGAATTTTTACAGAAAGAGAATGAAAAAATCAGGGAGAAAAATGGAGTTTACGAAGCTGAATTGTCAAAAGCTAGAGAAACTATCGAAAAAATGTCGAGGACAGAGTATACATCGTCTAAAGACGAATTGATTCAGACATTGAACTCTAAAATACAGATTTATGCTGCAGCTGTGCAGAAGGCAAAGGAGAAAATAGACTCTCAGAATTCGAGAATTAAGGAATTGTCTGAGGATTCGAGTAGAGAGGAGCTCGAGGAGAAGAATGTGGAGATCCTGGGGATCAGGAGTGAGTTGAAGTCTTGTAAATCGACTGTTAGTGATCTTAAAGAGCAGGTGAAGAGGATCTCTGGGGAGGCTGAGCAGCTGAGGAGGGAGAGGAACTGCCTGATTGCAAATATTCTGGATTATAGGCGGAGGATTCAAGGGTTCAGGGACTGCTGCGAGGGGATCAAGGAGGAAGTGAAGGGGCTCAGGGTCAGGGACGAGATTGTGGAGGTGGAGAAGGTGCTGAAGGAGAAGATCAATGGGTTGAGAAGCGTTGAGGGGAATTCTGAGAGGAAGAGGGAAGAATTGTCGTTGGAAATTGAAGAGTTGAAGGGGAAAATTGAAGATTTTGAGGGAATTTCGAGGAGGAATGAAGAATTGGTGGGAGAAATTGGGAGGAAATCCTTGGAAATTGAAGAATTGAGTAGAAAAGCTGAAAATTTTGAGGAGATTTTGAGGAAAAACGAGGAATTGTTATTGGAAATTGGAGAATTGAAGGGGAAAATTGAAGATTTCGAGGAAATTTCGAGGAGGAATGGAGAATTGAGTGGAGAAATTGAGAGGAAATCTTTGGAAATTGAAGAATTCGGCAGAAAAGCCGAGAATTTCGAGGAGATTGTGAGGAAAAATGAGGAATTGTCCTTGGAAATTGGAGAATTGAAAGCGAAAATGAAAGATTTTGAGGAAATTTCGAAGAGCAATGGGGAATTGAGTGGAGAAATTCAGAGGAAATCTTTGGAAATTGAAGAATTGAGTAGAAGAGCTGAGAATTTTGAGGAGATTGTGAGGAAAAATGAGGAACTGTCGTTGGAAATTGGAGAACTGAGAAGGAAAATTGAGGAAATTTCAAGGAAAAATGGAGAATTTTCGTCGGATATTCAACGAAAATCTCTGGAAGTTGAAGAATTGAAGGACAGAATTGACAATTACGATAAAATTGTCCACAAAAACGAAGAATTATCCAACGAAATTCATCAAAAGGCTTCAGAAATCGAGGTAATGTCTGCAAGATTGAACAATTTCCATGAAATCCAGCTTCAAAACGAGCAACTATCATCAGAAATTCACCAAAAATCCTCGAAAATCGAAGAATTAACTAGACAAATCTCCGCCATGAACGAAATAATCCCCAAAAATCAAGAGCTATCCAACGAGATTCACCAAAAAACCTCAGAAATCCACGAACTGTCCTCAAAAATCCAAAAACTAGACTCAGAAATCACGAAAAAGGACCTCCAGATCTCCGAGATGCTCCAAAAAGTCCAGAACTTCGACGAAACCACGAGAAAGAACAACAAACTCATCGCAGAGATCGACAACCTCAACTTCAAGATCTTCGATCTCTCAAAATTAAAACAACAACTCTCCCAACTCAAAGAAAAATCCAAAACCCTAGAACTAGAAAACCAAAAATTGAAGGACGAAATGTTGACCCAAAAAACCCAAACCGAAGAGATTGAAATTTTGAGATCAGAAGTTTCCAAAAACGAGAGAATAATCAGAGAAAAAACCTCAGAACTAGAAGACCTCCAGCAAAAATATTCGCCTCAACTAGAAGAACTGTCAGATCTCAAAATACAATTAGAAAATTCTCAGAAGATGTTGAAAGACTCTCAAGAGGAGTCCAATCACCTCAAAATCGAAATTTCTGATAACCAGAGGCTTCTAGAGTCTTCTCAGCAACAAATTCAGCAGCTGGAGGAGAACCTCAGGATAAAAACGCAGGAATTGTCTTTAATCTCTGCCTCCACTTCTGACAAACTAAAAACGGAGGAAAAGAACCACAAAAAAGTCCTGGAAAATCTGAAACAAACGGAGGAAAAATTGTCAGCTGTAACTTCAGAGTTCGAGGCCTCGAAAAATCGTGTCCAAGACACAGAACTGAATCTCCAACACCTCCAGGCGGAGCACTCGAAGGTCGCCACCGAGAACTCCTCCCTGAAGGACACGATAACATCAAAAACCGAATTAATAGAGAAGCTCAAAAACCTCAAGAATAAGCAAACGAAGGCGATCCAGGACCTGGAGTCCAAGAACGAAGCCTTGAGGGCCACCTCCAGCCTCTCCAAGACCCAACAGGAGGAGCTCCTGGAGCTCCAGCAAAAATTATCCCAGTTATCCTTCGAGAACTCTGAACTATCATCAAAGCTCTCGCTTGTGGAATCCTCGAGGTCTGAAATGGAAGCCCAACGTGAAGAGCTTCAGGATCTAAATAAAAAGCTCCAAAGTCTCCAGTCAGAGTCTAACGACTATCAACTTGAGATAAAATCCCTGAAGGAAATCCAGAACGATCTCCAGACAAAAGAGGAGGATCACAAAAGTAATATGAAGAAGCTGGAAGAACTGAACTCATCTCTTCAATCAGAGATCTCGAGTCTCAAAAATGATCTCCAGGAGCAGTTAACGATCTCGAGATCGAGTCTGGAAGAAAAAGAGAGATCTCACAAGGAGAGGGTGCAGGAATTGGAGAGAGAAAGGGAGAGAATTCAGAGAGAGAACGCCATTCTGGTTGAAGAGAAATCGAAAAAATTATCTGAGAAGGAAAATGAGGTGAAAGAACTCCTGGAGAAGGAGTCCTGGACGAGTCAGCTGATGGAGGAGTTGAGGAAGAGGTCGGAGAGGCTGGAGATGATTGAGAAATCCGAGGGAATGCCCCTGGGACAGCAGTCGTCGACGACAATCAGAAGTGAAGAAGAGAAGATCGAGGGTGAGAGACTTCACAAATTAATCGAGGAGCTCCAGGGGCAGCTGCAGGCCATGGAGTCCAAGCTGATCACCTCCCAGGCGAAGGAGTCACAGCTGGAGATACTCAATGAGGAGTTGAGGAGGGAGATGGAGGGGCTGAAGGGTCTGATGCAGACGACCGAGGAGGAGAATGGGGTCAGGATGACGCAGCTGGTGAAGGAGTTCCAGGCTCAGCTGCAGGACAAGGATGGGGAGATCCAGGCCGCCCTGGACAAGAATTTCGAGAGGCAGCAGGGGTACGAGTCAGACCTGGTGCAGCAGTACAGGGAGCAGCTTAAGGATTTCCAGGTGGAGCTGACTGCCAAGAGCCAGGAGATCGAGAGCCTCAGGGGCAAGGAGAAGGAGGTGCAGAGGCTTGTGGACACCATCACCAATATCAAGAGGGAGCATGCTAATGAAGTCAATGAGGTGGAGAGGAAGTGGAAGAGTGTCAAGGCCAAGAGCGAACAGCTGGAGGGCATGGAGAAAGAGTGGCAGAAGGATAAATTTGTGAGTTGTTGGGGTTTTTTAGAATTTTTGAGAGGGGAGCAATGATTTGCTTTTATTTTCTGCTTTAACGTTTTTTTGGAATGTTTTATCTGGTTTTTTTGTGATTTTGGTTGTTTTCTTGGTTTCAGAATGAGGATAATGTAGGGCAGAAGGAAGAGGTAATTTATTTTATTATTTTTGCTTGTTAATGGAAGCTTTGTAATCGCTCCAATTTAAGTTTACAATTTTTTGTGTTAGGGCGACTGAATATGGTCTATAAAGTCCCAATATGCGATTTTTATTTGTCTTGTTTCTTCATTTTTTTAAATTTTCTTATAAGGGATCAATCGAATTGCATAAATTTTTTCATGAATATAGACTTTAATAAACTCTATTGATTGGCACCAATTAAATTTTAATTTTTCATACAACTTTGACAAAATTGATATTTTTCTAAAAGTCGATTTTTCAACGATCACTCAAAAAATTGATAACAATATCTTCTTGTCGCACAATTCGTTGAAAGAACGAAATAATACGCAAAATTTTGATGACATTTTAATTGATGATAGTACTATCACATGAAAAAATACAAAAAGAGAATAGTGAAAAAAAAATTGAAAAAAAAGAGAACCTATTCGGAAGCAAATTGCTAATTTATTGGCAACAATTACTATACTCATTTATAAAAAAACGCGATTATCCATTTGTTCTTCTGGGATTTAGTTTCGTCAGAGACGCCTCAGCCCCTAAAATGCTTAGGTAAACTTTCTCACAGTTTCTTTTTTTGCAAAATTGATATGCCCAATATTTTTTTTACAACATTGACATTGACAATGCTTGCAATGAGTCAAACGACTTGACAGTCCTCCCCGAAAATTCAAATCTTTCTGATAGAACACGTATTCGTTTAAAATAACGAAAAACAAAATTGCTGGATTGAGAAAAAATGATTTTTCGATTACAGGAATTGGAGAATATGTCGAGAGTAGCTATGGCTGCAGTTCAATCGAACACAGGATCATTCCACTCTCTCCAGCAGACCCTGGTCTCTCAGAGACGAGAACTGGCTGAACTCCGGAAGATAGTGAAACTGAGGCACGACGCACTGGAGGACTCGACGGAAATCGAGTACCTCAGGAACATTCTCTACGAGTACATGATGGGACGAGAGACCCTCGTCCTCGCCCGAGTGATAGCTGCAGTGGTGAAATTCGATCAGGACCAGACGAACAAAATCCTAAAAAAAGAAGAGGACAAGCTGACGCTCCTGGGGTCTCTGAGACTCTCCTAAGGGTTTAGAATTTTTTGAGGATGAGGATTCAATAAAGACCGCTGATATGAAACTGCCAGAACGTAAATGGTGGTCCAGAAACCGAAGGGGTGATGAAACGAGAGAAATTTTGAAATGAAAAATTCAGGTGCTTTATTTCGTTGATATCTCCGGCTCGAGATTCACCAAAAAGCCTAAAAAATCCAGAAATTATCCTCAAAAATTCTACAGTTAGGCTCGAAAATCACGAACAAAGACCTCCAGATCTCCCAGATGGTTGAAAAAGTATAGAACAAGTTGAAGTTGAATAAAAATGATGGGGTGAAGCAAGTTCAGAGGGAAACGCAGGGGAAATTGATGGAGTTGCAGGAGAGAATGGGGTCCAAACATCATGAGGAAGTCGAGAAGAATAAAAAATTGGTGGAAAAAATTGAAACTTTGCAGGAAGAAATAGATTTTCTGCACAAGAACAGGGAGAAGAATGAGAAATTGAGGGAAAAGAAGAGAAATGAGAAATTAGACGAGAAATCTGAAAAGTTAATTCAAAGAAAAAAATCATATTTTGCAGAAAAAAAACGGGAGACTTCCAGGATGAAATGAGAAATCGAAGGAATTGGCTGATTAAACTGAATTTTTACAGAAAGACAATGAAAAAATAAGCGAAACAAATGGAGTTTACGAAGCGGAATTATCAAAAGCTAGAGAAACTCGAAAAAATGTCAAGGACAGAGGAATAATATTCCAAAGATTGATTCAGATACTCTCCCAGATGCTCGAAAGGTCCAGAACATCGATGGAGCCACGAGAAAAAACAAACTCATCGCAGAGTTTCATTGATAACCTGAACTTCAAGATCTTCGATCATTCAAAATTAAAACAACAACTTTCTCAATTAGAAAACAAACTAGAACTTGAAAACCAAAAACTGAAGGACGAAATGTTGAGCCAAAAACCCCAAACCGAAGAGATCAAAATTTGGAGGTAAAAAATTTTCAAAAACGAGGGAATAATGAGAAAAATCGTCAGGACTAGTAGATCCCCAGCAAAAATATTCATCTCAACTCGAAGAATTAACAGATCTCAAAAATCAATTAGAAAATTCCCAGAAGATGTTGGAAGTCTCTCACGAGGACTCCAATCAGGAACATCCCCTACGAGCACACGAACGGATTGTTCGTCGAGAATTCAATTTTCCACGAAAAATGTCTCCCCAAATTTTCCCAAAAACCCAGCGGTTTCAGAGATATTCAAGAAATAGTACACGAATCTTTCTGAATTCTCTCTTCATTCCTAGATTGACGAATTAATAGAGACTGAAGGCCGGGGTTTAGCTAGCGAATGATCAATCTATAGCTCCAGTGATGCAATTAACTTAATAATTGACTAATTCAGTGATTACGTTGTGAATTTATGTTGAATGTTTGTGTAAATATCGCAAGATTAAGTTTTTTTATGAAGAATTTATTGTGCTCTTGCTTTTAATTATTGTGGACAGGAGGAAAAAGAAATTTATCCGATAAAATAAGGAGAAGAATGCATAATTTACCAATTATTCTTCTTATTTTGATCGACGAACGATGGATTTTCTAGTGAAGTAGGGAAAATAATAGTGTAATTATCACTTCGCTCATCCCCACATTCAAAACCCTAGCAGAAAAATCTAAACGAACACTGTAAATATGTAAACCTGTAATTGTACAACAATTTTAATTAAAAAATCAAAAGCCTTACAACGTAAATTCTCCTAATTAACAGCATTTCCCACAATCTCCTCGACATTCTTCTCGTCTTTCCCCTCTGTTTTCTCTTTGAGCTTCTTCTCGAAGAACTCCTTTCGATGAGTGAGGGACACATGCTTCTGTCTGAAGAAGAAGATCTCGTCTCCGTCTGTATTGAAGGCCTTGGCCCCTTGTGCCCCGATCAACGTCCTCATGGCTTTATTACGCGCCAGAGTCTTCTCGTAATACTCGATGGCCCCTCGGATGTATTTTTCCCCTAACTGAGCTAGATGTTCATCGGCATCGGACTCGTAGTACCTGGTGAATTAAGAGCGAATTATTCCTTCTATTTTTCAATGTTATCTGGATTTTTTTCATCTTTCGTAATCCAAAATTGTCAATCGAGCGGTACATCATGTAGAAATTCCCAAAAATTATGATAGAATGATAAAAAAAATGGAAAAAATTCTGAACTTTTTCAAAGAGTGTTTTTAATTGAGATTCAGAATGAGTTGAAAAAAGTGGAAATTACAAATATCTGATTCGCTGTGGTAAATTATCTATTAACTGTCATTTTCCATGGTGGATAACAAAACACTAACTCCTCATGGGAAGTGACAGCTAGGTATCTCAATTTTTAAAACAGTGGTATGTAGTCATCTGCCATTTTTATGTGATAAAAGTGTGATTAAAAAATTCTCCAAAATATAACAACTTTTTTCAAAGAGCCTTTTCCGTAATAAATGTCTCTGTGCAGTGTGGGAGAAGATTTTCGAAATCAGTCTTCCCCTCGCATGATATTGGGTGACAGGCCGCCATTCGTCACCGTAAATCAGATACATTTTTCAATTTCTTGTTAGTCAACTTATTCTGAATATAAATTAAAAATGCTCTTTGAAAAAATTAAGAATTTTTTCTACTTTTTTTTTATTATTCATTCATAATTTTTTTAAACTTCTGCATGATGCAGGACTTAATTGACAATTTCAGATGACGAAAGATAATACGGCCGGGCCTTAAAGAGATGAAAAAATATATAAACAATTTAACTATCTTGTGACATGAAACAATCATTTGGTGTGAAATAATATAATTCTAGCTGTAAAAAATCATGGTACAAACGTCACACTAAATTATATGTTCCTTTGATTGTTTATCGTCACTTTTATTATTTTCAAAAATAAATGAAAGGATAAAAAATACAATGAACCGCCAGCTTTGGCCGGGCTACGCTGTAGTTTCGGATGTTTTCAGTTTTTAAATGTTTCAACTAAAAAAAATTTGAAAAAATTCATACCCAGTCCGTATTATCTAAATTAAATTTCGCAAAATATTTATATTTTTTCAAACATTTCCCTCTTACAAATAAATAATCAAACTTGTTTGCAAAACGGGGATTATTTTTCATGTGTCAAAAAATTTCGATTTTTTCACATCTAATGAAGAAACATTCAGATTTGATTTTTTGATTTCAATGGAAATGTGGAATTTCACATAAGACACTGGCTTAAATCTTGATTTTTAAACATTTCTCTTTTGAAAAACCAAAACGATAATTAAATTGCGAAAAAAATTAGAATTCCGAATCTAATCGAGTTTTCTGCAACTTTTTTCGTTTTCAATAATCTTTGAATTTACCGTAAGGGTAGAGCTCCTTTAAAAACACCAACGACCCACCTGATTATTGTGTCTTTCTGCATGGCCCAGACACCCCAGAAGAACAGAGAAGTCAGCGAATAAAGAATTACCCGCACGAGCCTGGGCCTCGCGTAAAGATTCATCGAAGTGTTTATCTTAGAAGCTAGGCCATAACAGCTCCCAGTCAACACCCCCGAGGTCAGCGAATTACACATGATCCGGCTGTTGTCCGTCATGAGGACTTCCCTCCCAATCGCGTACTTCTTCGCGTCCTCGGACAGGACGAGGGACTGCAGAAGCTGCCGGGCGTCCTCTCGGTTCCAGTTCACAGGCTCGTTATTTATGAAAATGTCGTTCTTATTTATGGAGGAGGGCGAGTCGTAGGTGAAGTTTATCGGAAGGCCGATGTAGGTGCCCTTGCGGGAGTTCAGGGCGCCTATGTTGTAGACGTCGAATCCGAAGACCATGAAGGACTTCGAGATGACTTTGTAGTAGTCGTTGAGGGAGAGGTCCTCCAGGACTGAGGTGAACAGGGTCTGGAGGTTCTCGGGAACTGGCATGGGCTGACTGTTCCTGGAAGATTCGAAAATAAGACGAGTATTTAGAAAAAAAAATGACATTTATCGGACCAGTAGTTTGGGAGATATCGAGCAAGTGTTTCTAGAGTTGGAGGAGAGAATGGGATTAACCCTAGCCCTAGTTGGTCACTACGCGACCCAGCGATTGGTCACGTCCGCGGGAAGCGCCGCCGTGTTATTTAGGCCTGAACGTTGCCAAATTCACTGTACACTGCCCGGGCGCGTTTAGCGAATTTCCGGCAACGTCGCGTAACAGGCACTTTGATTTAACATGGGAAAAAATAATTCCTCTGTTAGAAATAATTTGTTTTTTTAGGAATTTTGAGAATTATGTTGTTCTATAACTATTAAATTTTTTTAGACACTTTGATTGGAAAAGTCGATTTTTTTTTATTTTTCCGATCAGTTAATCAATGGCAATGCAAGAAAAACGACGCGCTGCGGTACTTCCCTCATATGGTGACCAATCTAGGGTTAAACATCATGAAGTAGTTGAGAAGAATACAAAATTGGTGGAAACAATTGGAACTTTGCAAGGAGAAATTGATTTTCTGGAGAAGGAGAGGGAGAAGAGTGAGAAATTGGATGAGCAGTTGAAGAAATTAAGGGGAAAGGGGGATCTTTTCCACAGGGAAAAGGAGAAAAACAAGAAATTAGAGAAGTTGAAGGAAAAAATTGATATTTTGCAGAAAGAAAATGAGAAACTTTCATTATGAAATGAGAAATCGAAGGAATTGGCTGAAGAAATTGAATTTTTACAGAAATAGAGGGAAAAAATGAGCGAAACAATTGGTGTTTACGGAACAGAATGATCAAAAGCTCGAGAAACTATCGAAAAAACGGAAAACCCACGAGAAAGAACAACAAACTCATCGCAGAGATTGACAACCTCAACTTAAAGATCTTCGATCAGTCAAAATAAAAACAAGAACTCAACTCAAAGAAAAATCCAAAACCAAGCTAGAACTTGAAAACCAAAAACTAAAGGGCGAAATGTTGAGTCAGAAAACCGAAATCGAAGAGATCGAAATTGTGAGGTAAAAAATTTTCAAAAACAAGGGAATAATGAGAGAAAAATCGTCAGGACTAGAAGATCTCCAGCAAAAATATTCATCTCAACTCGAAGAATTAGCAGATCACAAAAATCAATTAGAAAATTCCCAGAAGATGTTGGAAGACTCACGAGGAATCCAATCAGGGACATCCTCTACGAGCACACGATGGGATTTTGCCTAGAGAATTCAATTTTCCACGAAAAATGTCTCTATATTCTCTATATTCAAGAAATAGTGCACGAATCTTTCTGAATTCTGTCTTCATTCCTAGATTGACGAATTACTAGTCTAAAGGCCGGGATTTAGCTAGTGAATGATCAATCTATAGCTCCAGTGATGCAATTAACTTAATAATTGACTAATTCAGTGATTACATTGTGAATTTATGTTGAATGTTTGTGTAAATATCGCAAGATTAAGTTTTTTTATGGAGAATTTATTGCGCCCTTGCTTCTAATTATTGTGGCTAGTCAATGATCAATCGACAGCTCCAATAATGCAATTAACTTGATAATTGAGTGAAAAAATAAAAGAAGAGAACAAAATCATAGATTCAAATTGAAAAATTCATGTGTCTTACTTTCTCAAAGCAACGAAATCACGATATTTTTCCAAAAAAGCTGTATGTGGTAGCCATGCCGCAAGGCCGGTTCCACAGGCAGCAACAGTTGCTGATATAGAAACGAATGTTTTTCCTGCAGGTGTGAGGAACCATGCTAATCGATTCGCCATCGTTAATTCTTCCTCTGAAAATGTTTAAAAAATAATTCAATGTCTACAATATCTTTTGATCAAAAAAATTAAAAATCAGGTTCACGAAACATCGGAAAAATCCTTCAAAAGCAGTTGATTTTCAACAATTTTCTAACGACTAATTACCTCGAATTCCCTAGTGTCTTCCACAGTTCTCAAATAATTATTATTCCATTTAATTATTCTATTGTTAACACAATCCACCGGCCATTGATTCTCATTCCGCCAGGGGAATTGATTGAGAGACGAGGTTATGTTTAATTAGTCGGTAAGAAAGAATTCTTAATTTATCAAAACCTTGTCAATAACAACGATTAGGAAACGATGGGGTAAAACCGATACTTTTTACTTTTTTTCAAATACTAATGACTTATTGAATTATTCATGAAATTGTATCATTTTTTTTTCAATAAAAAGGGCAATTCTTCCCCCTTGTGATGAGTCTAGACTGAGCTCAATTGATAAATATGAGTTATGAATATTTTTAAAGAAGTGAAAAGTGTCCATTTTACCCCACCGGCCCCTAAACGTAATCAAAAATTCATTACAAAAATTAATTTTAATTACCGTTATGATTGTTTACTCATTTTTATTGTTATTAATCACGATTGATGATAATTATTTATTTATTTCAGTAGCAAAGTGCTAAAACGATTCAAGTCGATTTTGACTATTGGCCAGTTTTCAATGAATATCGCGAAATCTAAGGGAGATAGCAAAATTTTTATTATTACCTTTTTTGTAGCCCTCAATTTGCCCTACAAAAAAGGTTATTACGAAAATTCTGTTACTCCCTCAGATTCGGAG
The DNA here is from genome assembly GCF_001412515.2 of Diachasma alloeum. Classification (NCBI taxonomy): domain Eukaryota; kingdom Metazoa; phylum Arthropoda; class Insecta; order Hymenoptera; family Braconidae; genus Diachasma; species Diachasma alloeum. Next base: position 360,775 of record NW_021680466.1, on the reverse strand, counting down.
ATATTTTTCGAAAATTCAGCTGAAGCAGAGATCGGCAAAATCATAAAACAGAATTCAAATGATTTTATTGTACATAAAATCAGGTAACTTTATAGTACAATTTTTCAAATTTTAAATTAATCATAAATCAATTTTTCCGATTTCGCTAATATTTTATAAATCTGTAATCAATTTCTCAAGAATGACGATTATTTGATTAATTGAAAAATCAATTTCAGATATTTAGAATTCACTGTTTAATCATAATTGAGAATGAAAAATTATTTTCAAATGTAAATCAAAAAGTAAGGAGCCATGATTACTTTTTAAAAAATTACTTAGTAACAATTTTTGTCGATCCCTGAGCTAAAGACTGAATCATCTTAAATCGTTTTACTGCTCTGCTGCTGACTTCGCTTTCGTAATTAATTTTTATAAGACATTTTGGCTGTAGTATTTTTTTAGCAAAAATCAATCATTCGAATTTCTTGCGATTTTTTCAACAGGGAGACTGCCGCCATCTGTCAACAGCATCATGACTCGAAAACATAACCCCAAATTGAGGGAAAAAGAGTGGATCAACACTTGGGACAGAGAGAATTCATTTATTTAATTAAAAAGGCAAAGTAATTAAAGGTGCACGATAAATTAACGAACAGGGGATTAATTGTGTTGATAATCGACTGAAGGTGAGCGATTTTATCGTTGAATGATTGTTGGAATGATCTTTAATCCCCGGCGTCATTGTTTGTTTTTGTTTTTTGAATGAATTTTCATTTTATTTTTTTTTTCTTTCACCAATTATTGATATGGTTTTGTACCTTCAAAAATTTAATTTTGTTGAGGCTTCTTATATGGCTTTCTTATCATTCAAATGGCGTCACAAAATTCTTTCCATTTTTTTCAAATTTTATTACGTTTTCAACGTGAATTTTTAAATTTTGTGAGTTTTTGATAAAATTTTGCATCTTAGCGGAGGTCCAATTTTTTTATTGGGTTTTTAATATATATTTTCGACGGAAATTTTTCGTTCTTTCGATTGAGCATGGTGCCAATTAGCTCACATCGTCGTAAAGGTTTTAAAATCGTCAAAATACTAGAAAATTGTGCGTGGTACGCGCTTCCCCGACCTCGGGTGAAGATCTTTTTCTTTCCTTACCCAAAGTGACTATTTTTACGAACCATACTGAAAAATTAGACCAGTATTCGGATCCGTTCTATCCAAAAATATTTTTTTTCAAATTTCGTTCTAAGAAAAGTTTCCCAATTTCTCATTTTTGAATTTTTTCCTTCTAAAATTCATTATTTATGGTCCATGAATGGTCGACAAATGATAAATTTTGAAATGAAAAAATTGAAAAATTGAAAATTGGCAAAAATTTTCAAAACCAAAATTTGAAAAAAAAAATTTTTGGATAGAACAAACCCGAGTCCCAGTCTAATTTTTCAATATGTTTCGTAAAAACAGTCGCTTTGGGTAAGGAAATTAAAAAATATCCAATCGAGATGGGGGAAGGGGCTACCGCCCAAAATTTTCTATTTTTTTTTGCGATTTTAAAGCAGTTCCGATGATGTAAGCTGATTGGCACCATACTCAATCGAAAGGACGGAAAATGTCCGTCGAAAATACTTTTTAAAAACCTGAAAAAAATTAACTTCTGGTGAAACCCAAAATTTTGTCAAAAACTCACAAAACTGAATAATTAACGTTGTGGGCGTAATAAAATTTGGAAAAATTTGAAAAAAAAATTTTGAGGCCTTTTGCATGATAAGAAAGCCATATATAAAGCTTCAACAAAATTAAAATTGTCATGTCATTATCCATTCACTATTTCCTCTCTATCAGACTCATCTCTTAATCTTTATTAAAAACGCTCTTTGAAAATGTTCATTTTTTTTCTACTTTTTTTTATTCTACAATCATAATTTTTCGGGACTTCTGCGTGATGTAAAACCCAATGGAAATTGTGATATATTTTACATTACAAAGGTGGAAAAACAATCGAGATAACGTCCGAAAGATAATCCACGCGGGCCTTAATTGAGGAATTGAGAAATGTTCGATTGATTTGAGAAACTTAGTCGATTCATTCGATTTTTCAGGGAAAATGTCGGGGGGAATGTTGTACGGTGGTGATGAGATTGGAGCCCTGGTGTTCGACCTGGGGCACCACTCGTTGCGAGTGGGCTATGCCCAGGAGGACACACCAAAGGCGGAAATTCCAGCTGTCGTTGGAATCGGTGAGGACACGAATGGCGGGAGCAACAAGGGGGAGCCCATGGATGTGGATGATAAGAAGCCGGACAGTAACATAACGCAGTCCAAGCCGAAGTACTACATCGACACGACGATTCTTCATGTGCCTAGACCAGGTGGGAATATTAGAATATAGAATAGAATAGAATTCATTGCTGCTTATAGAATACATAGCCCCAAATGCAGAGGGGGAAAGATAAAATACAAATCATACAGAAATTTGTACAATGCCTGATGTCTGATTTCCCTTATTGTATCTTGTCTTTCAGTATGTTTATATTTGGCCCTACGATCTGTGTATGGGACTCGATAATCCACGTCATTAAATTCTGATGCGTTTTTGGCTAGTTTATCAGCCTCCTCGTTTCCCTCAATTCCCCTGTCCCCCTGGAGTTTAAAAATGCAAAAAATTCCAGGCATGGAGGTGGTCTCGTACATGAAAGACGGTATGATCGAGGACTGGGATCACTTCGAGAAGGTCCTGGACTACACCTACTCAAAAGTCATTCAGTCTGACGCTGAGTACCACCCAGTCCTCTTCTCCGAGTCCCCCTGGAACATTCGCAGCAAGCGAGAGAGGCTCACAGAGCTCATGTTCGAGAAGTACAATGTTCCTGCGTACTTTCTTGTGAAGAATGCAGTGCTCGCGGCTTTTGCCAACGGCAGAGCCACTGGAATCGTCGTGGACTCTGGGGCAACTCACACATCAGCTGTTCCCGTTCAGGACGGTTTCGTCCTGACCCAGGCAATTGTCAAGTCACCCCTGGGGGGCGATTACATCAGCATGCAGTGCCGGCAGTATCTTCAGGAGAACGACATCGATCTGTCACCTGCGTACATGGTGGGGAGCAAGGAGATCGTCAAGGATCACGAGAAGCCCAGGTGGACTCCCAAGAAGGGAATTCCAGAGGTCACCAAGTCATGGCACAATTACATGGTGAAAAAACTCATTCAGGACTTCCAGGCGACTGTTCTACAGATCTCTGAGACACCTTATGACGAGAAAATCGTGTCCACTATTCCTGCGGTTCAGTATGAATTCCCAACGGGGTACCATCAGGTGAAGACAATTTTTCTAGTCATTTAAATGGCCTTGGTAGTTTAAAAAAATGAATGAAATGAGGGGATAACTTTGCACGATGAATTTTTATCCAAAAGGGGGAGAAACAATCTGAAGGATGGCTTGAAAAATTTGATCATTCTCTGAAAACTGGACGAAACGAGTTGAAGGTGATATGATGGGGATAAATGATTTTAAGAAATGTTTATAAATGCGAGGTGGAGGCACCACCATCTTGCTGGAATACCTCCCTCGGCCGCAAGTTTCTAAGATGGCGGCAGCTCCACCTGGCATTTTTAAACATTTTTGTAAATTAAATGAAACAAGTTAGAAAAATCAAATTTAGTTGATGAAATTCTGTATGATGAACAATTTTTTCAAGCCATCTTTCAGATTTTTTCAGACATTTATTTGCATTTTGCACAGAATTATTTATTTAAACATTCGGTGTTTATAAATAAATAATTGAAATTGTTCCTACTATTGGAAACCTTATATTTATAATGGAAAATGTATTGTCCATAAATTATTTATAGAAAATGCTCGTAATTTTAGAAATTCGAATTTTTTAATTATTTCATCAGTCTTCCTCCAAAAGTAAACATTCTAGTTTTTGTGAAGACTTTATATTAAGGATAACCAAGTATCTTTTACAGTTTGGTCAGACCATACTATAGATTAACCCATTTTTAATCATCAAATTTGGCAATCAAATTGCGTGAGAAAAATTTGAAAAAAATCATGAATATTCTGCGTCATGCAAATTATATTTTGCCCAGAATTATTATTTTTTTTAAACATTCGTTGTTTACAAATAAGTAATTGAAATTGTTTAAACTTTTGGAAACCTTATTTTTATGGTGGAAAATTGATTGTCTATAAATTATTTATAGAAAATGCTCGAAATTAAAAAAAAAATTTTAATTATTTCATCAATCTTTCTCCAGTAGTAAACATTCTAATTTTTTCAGATTGAAAAAATATTTTCTAACGGTTCAATATCGCGATTCAAATTCAGACCTGCAAAGTTCAAATAATGAGATTCTTGTCGGGAAACTTAGGGTCAAATGGGGCTCAAATGAAAGTTCGGATGTTCGACTATAAAAGTAGAAAAGCATGTCACTGGAGAAAAAATAGCCAAAGTACTAGAATATCCTTAGGTCATAAGACACGTTTTGTAAAGAATTTATATTAAGAAGAAAAAAAATTACGAAAAAAAATTTTTTTATAGGATTTCTCGACCGAGAGATTCAGGATACCAGAGGCCCTGTTCGACCCCAGTGTCGTTCAGATGAGAGGAGGCCTGGTGGGTAACACGATGCTGGGCTGTGGACACATCGTCACCACGAGTGTTGGCATGTGCGACGTCGACGTGAGACCTGCGTTGTATGGAAGTGTCGTCGTCACTGGAGGAAATTCCTTCATTCAGGTAAATTAAATTTTCTCAGGGGAAATGGGGGCAGAATGAAACCCTAAACAAACAATAATTTTTAATTTCACCCACAGGGATTCCCAGAACGCCTCAACCGTGATTTATCGATGAGGATTCCCTCCAGCATGAGATTAAAACTCATCAGTGCTAATGGCTGTGCTGAGAGGAGATTCGGCGCCTGGATAGGAGGATCGATCCTCGCCTCCATAGGGACTTTCCAGCAGATGTGGATATCCAATCAGGAGTACGAAGAGAGTGGGAAGAGCCAAGTAGAAAGAAAATGCCCTTAAACCCTCAGAACTCCCCAGTAATAATTCTTTCATTCACCTTCTTGCAGTGAAGTGTCAAATTCCCTCCAATCTAACATTCGTCGTGGAAAAACATGGACTTATCTCGATAACGAGTGGTTTTAGAGTAAAATGTGAAAAAACATTTTCTATAGAGAATTAAATTTCCTACGAAAAAGGTGGAGACACATTTTCTTCTAAATCCAACGGTTTCCGAGATAATGAGGAAGTTGGAGGGATTGAATTGGAAAAAAGCATGCTACTGTGACTTTTTATTTTAAATACCGAATTCCCTCCGTAATGAGTGGTTTCAGAGGCAAATGTCGGTGAACATTTTTTGTAGAGAATTAAATTTCGCACAAAAAAGGTCTGGATGTTTTGTCTCCTAGATCCAATGGTTTCTGAGGTACTTTCACATTCAAATATTTTTTTCACTTCACTGCACATCAATTTTTCACTCAAAAAAATCGAACAGGTTCCCAAGATAATTATTAACAGCGGAACATTCACTTCAGATCAGGTGGCATAGGAATCGTGTAAAGACGTGTTTTGTAAAATATAAAAGGAAATCGTAACAGTACGATTGAGAGAGAATTATTTTTCCTGTGTTATCATTGGGGAAAGACTTCCGGCTGCAATTGTCGACAATTACCTTTTGCTATTGAATATTCATGGGATCAGTTCATGGGGCAGGAGTCTCTTTGTTGAGTTTCTCCCACTATTAAAAGTTGAATCGAAGTATTGAAGTTGTAATTGTCGTAATTGCGATAATTTTCCTGGGGTGGAGAACTGGAGGAAGAGGGTGGCAGTCAGTTGGAGGTAAAGATGGGAAAGCCTCTGGACATCGAGGATTTTGTCATGATTAATAGGAAAATTCTCGAGGTGGTGGGACTTTATCCTAGGAATTGTGGGAGATATGTCTGTTGTGTGGTTTTTATGAGTCTTATTGTTGTACCTGAGGCGCTGGAGATCTACTATCGTCGAAGTGATTTTGATGTTGTTTTGGAGACGAGGTAATTTGTAAATTCGATTGATTCGTTCGGATCAAAAACAATTTTCAGAATTTTTTCCAATTTTTTTTTTAAATAATCTTTTGATCAATTTTTCTGGTGAAAAGTATTCGATTGTTTGATTTGGATTGAAGAATATTTTTGATGACGATTTTCATGACGCAAAGTTTTTACGCCATTTGAGTAATTTTTTTACTCCCGAGGCCTCCTAAGCATTGTTTAATTCTCAACTCTAAATAATAATCATATTTTCATTAATTTATACGAGAAAAATGTACTTGATTTCTAGTTCTGTTCTTCTGACAATCATTCTCGCAATTCTTAAATCAGTCATTTGGATTTCAAGAAGAGATACTTCCGATTCCGTTGGCTTTCTCATCAATGATTATTGGAAGATTGCTAATCACCTGGGGGAGCCTGAGGATTTTTACAAAAGTGCTAAGTAATCGTCAACACAATAGGGGAGGTTGGGGTAAAACGGACACTCGACTTTTTTTAAAATGTTAATGAGGGGTTGAAATGTTGATAAAATTTAATAATTTTTTTTAATACAAAGAACAATTATTTCCCTTTGTGACGAGCCTAAACTGAGCTCAATTGATAAATTAGTTTCTGATTTTTTTTATTATTATTTTAAGTGCGAAAATCAACAGGATTTATTTACACTATCAGTAACGGTATCTTAATCTAAATGCTTACATTTTCCTTTCTCATGAAAATAAATAACTATATACATAATTTTTTTTTGCTTTCGTTAGTTTTTCAGATCTTTCTTTCCTTTTGAAAATTTTTTTGAAAAAATTGTGCAATATTGTCACGATTTTTGCATCTGTTGTTTTCATAAAAGGGGTGATTGAGTTTGTAGGTGGGGCTTTACATTTTTCAAGTTCCTTCTTAAGAATTATCCTTTCTGAAGTCAAGTTGGGACAGTGCCACAAAATGTGATCCAGATCTTGGCTTTCACAGCCACAGGAACAGCTCGCATCATCTATTATGTGGACCCGTTCTAGGGAGGCTTTCAAGTGGTAATGATTGGCCCTGGCTCTGTTGACTCATGCTCCTGAGTTATGAATAATTTAAAAAATTCTAGTGTCCATTTTACCCCACCCTCCCCTATATCAGTAAAATGCCAATCATCAATTTTCTCAACGTCTTGATTGATTCTAGAGCAGCAAAAGTCATAACCATGAGCTACTCATTTCTGATCTGCAATGCCCTCCTCTTCTTCTACAGCCTTCCTCTCCTTCATCTCCTCCCTCATCCCGGAAATTCAGAGCAATCTGAGAGATTGCGAGTTCCATTCCTGGCAACTTATCCCGAATTCTGTTACCACTCGCCTGCTTATGAGTTCGTCTACATCTCCCAACTGCTGGCAACGTCCACCTGTGCACTCATAATCCTGGCGACTGACACGCTGATTGCCACCGCGCTACTGCACACATGCGGACATTTCGCGATCATAGAGAGAAATATATCTGAATTGAATTTCGCCAAGTCGGTGGAGAACCTGGAGCAACGTGTGCGGGTGATCATCAAGCATCATCAGCTTGTCATCAGGTGATGATTATCCGAATTGAGCGCATTAATGTTCAAACTCAGCCTCCGACGATTTTTCGGTTGAGGCCGATTTTGATTATTAGTCAGTTTTCAATTAACCCTAGTCTGGTCACCTGACGGGGACATGCGACTTTAGTCACCTTCGCGGGAGAGTGTCGCCGTGTTATTTTTTTGTTTCCAGCAACGTCGCGCAACAGGCAATTTCATTTAACACGGGAAAAAATTGTTCACCCGTTGGAAATAATTTTTTTTCTCCCAGAATTAAGGATACAATAATGAAAAAAAAAAAACTAGAATTTTCCAGATACTTCAATTGGCGAATTAAATTTTTTTCAAATTTTTCCGGTCAACCAGTCGATGGCAAGGTGAATAAAACGACGTGTTGCGGCAATTCCCTCGCATGGTGACCAGTCTAGGGTTAATATCTCGGAATCTAAGGCAGATAGAATAATTTGGTAATGTGCAGTAATACATGACTCCAGATTAATTTCAATAATTTATACATCAAACTTCATGGTTTATCAGTACAAACAATAATATAAATTCTAAAAAAACGTTGCTCTCCAACACAGAGGCCCAGTACCTCAAGAATGTGTTCTGGTGGGCGGTTATGGGATTTATTTGTAGAGCGAATTGAAAGCTACGACAAAGGTCATTACGAAAATTTCGCTATCTCCCTTAGGTACGGAGATATTCCTCAAAAACTCAGCTGAGAGTTAGGGATGTGTTACACCCTTTTCGCTATAATTCACGTTTTTTGAATTTTTCTGGTAAATTGTTGATCGGATTGACGTGAAAAAATATACCGTTTTTACGTTTTATTATTACTTAATGACTCACGAAATTTCATGATTGTGCAATTATTTTCCTGCGTATTTTTTTAAACTTTTCGGAAATTCACAAAACTTTAGAAAAAATGCAGGAAAATGATTGCACTACCATGAAACTTCGTGAGTCAGTCAATAATGATAAAACGCAAAAGCGGTATATTATTTCGCGTCAATCCGATCAATAATTTGCCAGAAAAATGAAAAAAAAACGTGAATTTTTGGCCGAAAGGTACATCCTTAAGTCGACTTAAACCGTTCTGCCACTTCACTATTGAATTTATACAACAAATCAGATATCGAATAGAGACTGGGAAAGTGGACTCGGTTAGTGGATTTGGAAAAAAATTTCTGAAGACATTTTTTGTGGGGAATTTAATTTAGAAAAAAAAAGTTCAGCAGAGTGAGAAAATTGATTGATATTAGAAATTCTAAAGTTTAGATTCTCTGATCGCCTGGAGTTTCTCTTCAATCCGTTGATGTTTCTCCAAGTATTCGCCAGCAGTCTGATTATTTGCCTCGTTGGATTTCAAGCGCAATCTGTAAGAAGTCATCGAAATGAAAGTTTTTTCAAAATCTCAGCAAATTTTTAAGAAAACATTTTTATTATTTTTCTAACGAAGGGAAAACTTGATAAATTTCCGCAATACTGTTCATACCTGATGATGGCCCTCTTCCAACTTCTTTTGTTCTGCTGGCCAGGCGATGAACTCATAACTCAGGTAATAAAAAGAAATCATTAAAAAAAATTTTTAATTACAATCATCTAGAGTTCTAGAGTAAGTACAGCAACATTCTCGGCCAATTGGTACATCGGCCCGAATCACCTCCGGAAAGATCTTCAGTTCATAATCCTCCGATCTCAAAAATCAAACTTCCTCTCAGCTGGAAAGTTGAGTGCAATGAACCTCGAGAATTTTAGTGCAGTAAGAACATGAAAATCACACGACTAAATTCAAAAATACAAAAGTTTATTTACACCTTACAGAAAATTACAAACTTATGGATTAATCATTTATTTTTAGATCCTGAGTTCATCTCTCTCTTATTTTATGCTCCTCCGTAGCTTCTCTGAAAATTAACATGAGTGGAAAAATATAATTCTGACTGATAAGGATCTGTTTATTGCTCTGCACTAGTTGTACACCTCACGTTATTCAGTAAGAATATTCATTCGCCCTTTGGTATTTCAAATCCGGAAATTTTCCCGCCGTTTCTAAATCCTCCATTCTGATTGGTTATACTGTTGAGACACCATGCAGACTAAGTCCATGGACTTCCCCCTGAGTCTCTCTAACTCATTTTTCTTCTGATCTTCATGTCGAGTCAACTCTGTCCAAAAGTGCCTTCAAACCCTTCTGCTTCCTCCCAACCCCAACAATTCCCAATTTTTCGAATCATAAGTTACGGAGACTTGACCTATAATCCCTTGCCATCACAACTGCGCCCCCCACCCATAATACAGCTGACAAAGATTATCAATGCTCGTAGCATCGAGAATCAAACGACAGTGACAGTTCAAATGACAAAATTTTCCCGCCATTTCTTATCGGTCATTCTGATTGGTTATGCTCTTAAGACGACGTGCAGGTCAACTTCCATGGAATTCCCCTGAGTCTCCCTAACTCATATTTCTTCTGATCTCCATCACATCGAGTCAACTCTATCCAAAAATGCCTTCAAACCCTTCTGCTTCCTCCCAACCCCAACAATTCCCAATTTTTCGAATCATAAGTTACGGAGACTTGACCTATAATCCCTTGCCATCACAACTGCGCCCCCCACCCATAATACAGCTGACAAAGATTATCAATGCTCGTAGCATCGAGAATCAAACGACAGTGACAGTTCAAATGACAAAATTTTCCCGCCATTTCTTATCGGTCATTCTGATTGGTTATGCTCTTAAGACGACGTGCAGTTCAACTTCCATGGAATTCCCCTGAGTCTCTCCAACTCATATTTCTTGTAATCTCCATCACATCGAGTCAACTCTATCCAAAAATGCCTTCAAACCCTTCTGCTTCCTCCCAACCCCAACAATTCCCAATTTTTCGAATCATAAGTTACGGAGACTTGACCTATAATCCCTTGCCATCACAGCTGCGCCCCCCACCCATAATACAGCTGACAAAGATTATCAATGCTCGTAGCATCGAGAATCAAACGACAGTGACAGTTCAAATGACAAAATTTTCCCGCCATTTCTTATCGGTCATTCTGATTGGTTATGCTCTTAAGACGACGTGCAGTTCAACTTCCATGGAATTCCCCTGAGTCTCCCTAACTCATATTTCTTGTAATCTCCATCACATCGAGTAAACTCTATCCAAAAATGCCTTCAAACCCTTCTGCTTCCTCCCAACCCCAACAATTCCCAATTTTTCGAATCATAAGTTACGGAGACTTGACCTATAATCCCTTGCCATCACAGCTGCGCCCCCCACCCATAATACAGCTGACAAAGATTATCAATGCTCGTAGCATCGAGAATCAAACGACAGTGACAGTTCAAATGACAAAATTTTCCCGCCATTTCTTATCGGTCATTCTGATTGGTTATGCTCTTAAGACGACGTGCAGTTCAACTTCCATGGAATTCCCCTGAGTCTCCCTAACTCATATTTCTTGTAATCTCCATCACATCGAGTAAACTCTATCCAAAAATGCCTTCAAACCCTTCTGCTTCCTCCCAACCCCAACAATTCCCAATTTTTCGAATCATAAGTTACGGAGACTTGACCTATAATCCCTTGCCATCACAACTGCGCCCCCCACCCATAATACAGCTGACAAAGATTATCAATGCTCGTAGCATCGAGAATCAAATGATTCACCTGGCCCTTAACACTCAATTTAACCATGCTCTCATCCACCAGCTTGACGAACCCAGCCAGCCTCTGTTCGATATTCCTGACATTAGTTTCCGCATCAGTAGTGACCCTCTCCGTATAAACAAAAGGCTTAAGCACACTGTTGAGGGTTCTGGCCTGGGTCCTGAGGACCCTCATGGTGGTCTCACAAGACTTCCTGAAAGGGCCCTCATACTTGAGGGGCCCCATGGCGCTCACCATATTATGAGTTAGCCTGAAGGGCACCTTCTCAGGAACTTTCAGTGTCTCCCCTGTATTGAAGAGACAATTAAAGTCCACATGAACGGTGTCTCCACACTTGCAATCAAACAGAATGTTCTCGCCATGTCTGTCGCCGAGCCCCAACACATACCCCACCATGGACATGACAGCTGTTGTTCTGATGTAAGCAGTCCTGGCCTCGTACCACGCGTAGGGATCGGGGAACATCAGCCTGAACCAGTCCCCGAGGACCGGTGGATGCCTGGGCAGCAGCTTCTCCACGAACAGCTTCCTCTTGATTTCCAAGTCTGTCCTGAGAGGTGGAGCAAGCCTCCGCAGCTCCTCGCCACTCATGCCCAACTTTCTCTCCTTGTAAATCCCCAGTAGAGCTTGACGAAACGGCAGAAGGTTCTGGACCCACTCGATAATTCCGCATTTCTCGTGAAGAGGAACCACGGAATACGTCCGGATATAGAGACGTCTCTGCCTGGATTCCGGGTCCTTCTGGAGGTACTTGTTGACGATTCCGTTGAACTCCATCAGGCGAAAGTCCCTTCGAAGGTCGTCGTCAGGCTTGCACATGAAGCTGTAACGCTTGCCATCAGACCCCCGCAGCATGATTTTCTTCGGCTTCTGCGCAGACGTCATGACAGTAACCTCTTCTTCGATCCCCACGATGGATATTCGATCATTGCTGAGGGGATCGTATCCATCCGGCAGGGCTCCATCTGCCGGCAACGAGAGCCTGAAGAACTGAGTCGTCGGCATCATAATCGACCCAAAGCTCGGATTCTTCAGCAATTTCGGCAAGTCTTTACAGAGGATGGACACTTTGGTCCTCGAGACCCCGCCCTCGATCCTGAAGGCTGTGAATTCAATGAGCTTCTCCCACAGGAGCCTGAAAGACGTCATGATCTTCTTGATCGTGGGCTCCTGCAGACTCTTGTGATTCCAGATTCGATCCTTGAAGCTCAGAGGACGCTTGTCCGATCCCAAGACACTCGTCAACGGTGACTTCTTCGAGTTCAAGACACACGCCATCATCCACATGCAGTACTGAGGATGAGCTGCCATCAGCTTTACCAGGATCTTGATCAGCTGCTCCTGCACGTCCTTGGAGGGATGGGAGATCCTCGAGATAAGTTGACTGAGTGCTGTCAGCCACACGTACGTCGGCAGTCTCGTGCAGTAGGCGTCGATGATCTTCGTCATCTTCTCCACCATCTCCACTTGTTCCTTCTGAGGCCTCTCCGATGTGTGGACCTTCTCCGCGAAGTCCATCCAGATGGTCAGCATCCTCGGCATGGATTGGTGAACGTACTTGCAGCTGAATTGAAGCGATCTCCCGTAGTAATTGATGATTTTACCCAGGAGGCTCCCGTTTGGTTGTCCTGCTTGTGCTTCGATGAATGACTCCTGATACTGAGCAAGCGCCAAAGAGCTCTTGCCCCACGACTTCCAAGCGCTGTACGACTCCTCGTAGTACTTCATATTCGTCGTCTTATCGACGTTCAATGTCTCCTCGTTGTATCTCGCGAATAGCAATTTGGCTTTTGCAAAGTTCTTGCGGTCCGGGGGACACGTGTGGAGCTGGAGCTTTTGGTAATAATCTAGAGATTGAAAGCAATTAGTGAACGATCGCTTCAGGGTGATCAGCGCGTCCTCTTGGGAGTTCCTCTGCCAGTACAATTGGGCCAGCTCAATGTTCAGTTCCTGTGGAGGACAGAAATCTGAAGCTGACAGGATGTACATGTACGCTTGCTGATAGAGACCAGACTTTCTCGCTATCTTCGCACTCTTCAGCCAGATCTTCCCGATTTCCTGCTTCAGATTGGAGACGTCGGTTGTCAGCTGGTTTGACTCTGTCAGCTGGACAAAGAGGTCGAGGGTTGCTCGCCTCATTCCGAGCACTGATTCCACACCTCTTGAAGCTCTGATCAGCTGTTCCCTTTGCTCCCACTCCTTTAGGATTATAGGAAGGCTCTCGACGTTCTTCAACATTAGGTCAGTCGCTTTCTCGAACTCGTTGAGGATGTGGAGTTTCATGATGTAGGGGTAGCTCTGTTGGAGGTAGGAGACCCGATGAGATGTGGCTCCCAGCAGAGTGACCAGTCGTTTCTTGATGCCTTGGAGGTCAGGCTGGACGCCCCTCTTCAAATCCTCCAGCAGATCCCTCTTGACAGAGTTCTTGTCATCGTTCAGCTGTACGAAATTGGCTAGTCTCCAGAATGGCTCATGTTCCACCATCAGGGGCTCCAGCTCGGGGCTGGAGCCTAGAACGCCTTCAGTGAACTTCATCGCGGTGAACGGCTGGTCCAATCCCAAGTAGCAATGAATCATGCCTTGGATGAACTTGGGGGACACGAGACGTTGTGCCAGTTTCTCGTAGCAGATGGCTGCGTCCTGAAGCTGTCCAGTGACCTCATGGGCCACCACCAGTTGCTGAAGGGTCGGTGACTGGTCCTGAGTGGCGAGAATCCCTGATACTCCGTCAGGCTCCTCCAACTGCGTGTAGATCTTCGCAAGCAAACCACTTTCCGTCTGATCTGACAATCCTTTGTTCTTCGACGTCATGTGTCTCTCGAGGTACATCAGGGCTCGATGGTACTCGTGTGACTTGTAGCAGGCCTCAGCCAGTACAAAGCTATCTAACTGATCAACGAATCTCTGCATGAGGAGGTACTTCTGGTCTTTTTCCCTCCGCTTCTCTCCCAGCCACCTCATCACGTGGTCCAGCGTGGAAAACACCACCTGAGAGCACCTGATCCTTCTCGCTTCGTCGGACACTCTGGTGTCGCTCTTCTTGTCGTTGGTCTCTCGTCTCAGGGGACGACGGATCACCAGCTCTTGATCGAGAGTTTGATCCCCAGATTTGATCACCGCGAAAATCTCGGTGAGCAAACGATTTCTGTCGGTGTCAGAACCCTTCATGATGATGTGGGTGAAGATGTGGGGGATGCAGAACATCGTGGTGCGAGAGTCCCTTCGTAACGCAGGTTGACAGGCACTCAGGACTGAGAAGAGCTTTGGATCTTTTATTGTGAGGATCATTGAGCAGGTCCAGTTGTACAGCCACTTCTCGAAGGTCGACCCTGCGGAGGACCCGTACACCGGGGATTCTACAGTGTCAGGATCCGTCGCTGTGTGTTTGTATCTCGAGTTCAAAAGGGGGAGAATTCTCTCTTGAGTCGTTGGAGACAAGGAATTCCAGATTCTCGAGTTGGAACCGGTCGGAGAGATCTCGAAGGTCTTGAGGATCTCCTGGATTGCGAGGGAGAAGCAGTCGACGTTCTGAGTGATCTTCTCCATCTGCAGGGCTCTCACGAGTTCCTGGAGGACCTCGAGCGCGAAATCCTCGTTCATCTCCGGGATGAACTTGGAGTCGTCCTTGGAGACGATTCTTCGAGGAAGAAGACTCGGTTCGACTGCCCCGAGCTGCCCAAGACACTCGCCACATTTCAACCTGATGCTCTCGTCCTTATCTTGGCATCCTGCGAGCAAAGAGTCTAGCAAATCCACCACTAGAGGATGAACGTCGGTGTTGGAGAGGATCATGTCGTTCAAGTGACTCCTGTGAACCTCGAGGAATTTCTTCAGGTGACTCAGTGCCTTGGATCGCACCTCATCGGTCTCGTGTTTGATCCTTCGAATCCAGATCTTCAGCCCGGCCTCGGGGTCCCTCGGCGTCGACCTCGCGACCTGATTAGCGACAACTGACGAGATCCTCTTGTTGACTTTGAGATCATCGATGAAGAAGAGTTCAGATATGTGAGATTGCAAGGCTTCGTTGTTGTCTATCAAGAGGAATTCCATCATGGCGTTGGCCTCCTGGGGGCAAGAGTCGAGTAACGGAACCATGGAGACGCAAATAGTGGGTAGCAGGGGCCCTAGATCCTCCAAAGAAACATTCCGGAGGAAGCAATCCCACGCGTAACAAGACAACTTCTTGAACCCCGGCCTGGTGAGGTTCAGACATGTCCTCAAAGTCGTCAGGATCTTGTACCTGAGGGGGCTCAAATGTGTAGCCCCCATGAACTTCATCAGAGCCCCGAGCGAACCCAGCGCAGACTTCTGAGTCCCCTCATCGCTCATAGGTCCCAAATTAGTATCAAACTTGACTAGAACCGCGTGAAGATGAGGCTTCAGGTAGTTGGCGATACTCTGATTTGTCTCGAAGTTACCTTTATGATCGGCATCAAACTCGGAGATGACTTCAAGACAAATCAAGACCCGCTCCATCTTATCGTGAAAGTGGAGGAGAAGCTTTCGAAAGATTCCGATGAAGGAGATCTTCATCAAGTCTCTAGCCGAAACTCTCGCGAGTTTGGAGACGAGATCGAGGCACTCACTACCCACCTCCGGGGTCTCATTGAGGAAGAAATGAGGGCAGATCTGCTGAAAGTACTCGACGAACATTTCGCGTTCCTCAAGCGCCAGAAGATCGGCGATTTCTTTGAACATGTCTCTGACCCTCGGGACTTTGATCACCATCGGGACCAAGTGGCTCACAACTAGACTCCCTGCCTTCCTCATGAACTCTCGGGCCCCGGAGTACCCGATACAGTGAACAATCTTGCTGAGAGACATCGCGACACTGTGAGACTTCTCGACGAAGTTGTTCGCCAGCAACTGCGTCATCAGTTCAACGAAGTCCTTACGGTACCTCAGGAAGAGCTTGTAAGGGGTCAGTTTGCAATAGCCCGCGACCTCCTTGTAAGCAACCGTTGCGGACGCCATCGCGGTGTACGAAGACTCCGGATGCATGATCGTGATGATGAAGATGGCGCAGATCCTCCGTTCCGCGGAGTAGATCTCAGCCCTCGCGAACTCCTTCGCGGTGTTGACGAGGGACATCTGGAGGGGTTCGTTGGGCCTCTCTAAAGCCACTGTCAACCCGTCCCCGAGGTGATCGATCACCAGCTCGACGAAGTCCTTCAGGTCCTTGGGGGTGTCATCCTGAATCGATTTACGACCACCAAAAATCGACTTCAATTTGTTCCGCGCTAGTTTCGCAATCGAATTCGAAAGGTTGCTTCTTATCTCCACGTCTGGATCATTGATAAGAGCTAGCCAAGTCTTGCAGACGGCATTTGAGCTGAAGCTCTGGAGATGGTTCGAGAGTTTAACGAGATTCTTGCTCATCGCTCTACGAACACTCAAGACGTTGGAAGAAAAGAGGGAGAAGTAGGACGTGAATATGGATTCGTCGATGGGGAATTTATCGCTGAGTCCTGAGGAATGTTCGAAGTGCTTGACACAGACGTTGCAGTTGATGCTCCAGGTCAACGAGTCCCATTCGGGTCGGATCAACTGGGCTTTCCCAGACAGGAGGCAGATTATGTCCCCCAGGACCCTGGCCACTGCCTCCTGCAGGGCTACTCTCTGACCCACGACCGCGGGCCTCAGGACATGAAGGTTTATGTCATTGAAGGACGCCTCGGGATCGGTCAGCAGTAGAACTGAGTTCCGAACTGCTGACACCGATAACTCCGAGTCATTATTGGAAACGCAGGTGCTCAGGTACTTGATTCTGACCCTTCCCTTTCCAAACTCGCAGATCGTCTCGAGACATTTGAGCTTCGTCTCCATGGTCAGGGTCTTGAGAGACGTTGAGAGTCTTCTTGAGAGGTCCAAGTTACTGGAAGACTTGTCTGGAAACCAGGGGAGGAGGAGGATCTTCTGGACTTCGGCCTTTGGAAACTCCCCGATCATCATCAGCTCCATCAGGCACAAGTAACTTAACTCAATTTCCATGGAGTCCTGGGAGTTCTCCAGAAGGCCCCTGAGGCTCGCCATCAACGCTTCAGAGTCGTCGAATAGCTTTCCACGAATCTTCTTGCTCATCATCCACAAGGATATGGTCCTCCCGATCTCCAAGCATTTCCTGAGCTCTGGAAGCTCTTTCGTCTCGATCTTTTGGAGCATCAGGGCTTGAATTGACCGCCAGAGGGGGCTGGTGTTAGCCGCGATCAACTTTCCAGCTCTCGACGATGTATTCAACTGGTAGATGATAAAGTGAGCGATTATAATCGAGAACTTCGAGGACTTCTCATGCCACTTCAACAAGTTCTCGTCTTCAAGTGGCGAAGCAGATCGCGGGTGTCTGATCAGATGATTGCGGATCTTGTCGATCGCGGAATATTCCAATTCTTTGGAAGAGATTCGTCCAGAGGTCGTGGCTTCGACGACAGCGAAGCAGAGATCTACGACTTGAGACGTGTTTTTCAGGTTCGTCAGGAGATCCTTCAGGATCGTTGGGGTGCGATTAATTACATTGAAGTTGACGTTGTCAGGTGATTTGTTGGGGTTCAGGGTGTTCAGGCTTCTTACGACCTCGACGCAGAGGGAGACGAACATCTGGACCTTGTCATCGTCCAATGAAGAGAATGTGAGGAGCTGGGAGATCAGCTCCATCGATATCACCTTCGACTCGAGTTTGCATTTGATCATGATCTTGAGGGTTCGTTTCCAGAGGTCCTCCAGGTCCCAGGACGACACCCCAGACTTTATGATGATCTTCATTATGGAGATCTGAGTTGTGACGATTGATTCTCGCGTGATCGTCACGGGGAAGTGGGTGAGATCTAGTTTCTCGATGGAGTTGGGCTCGACGACGAACTGTTTTATGATTATTTGGCTCTTTCGGGGGTCTGACTCGAAGTCTAGGGTGTCGTCGAGGATCGCGAGGTACTCCTGAGTGATTCTGAAGAATTCAGGCAGGTGGAGACGCGAGAGAATTCGAAGCATGCAAGCCTGAACCTCGAGGCTATTCAGGAGGACCTGGGGGTTCAGGGGGTCGCCGATCACGTGGAAGAGGACGCCGAAGAGCCATCGCGTGAAGGCCGAGTACTGGGATTTCAAGGGGTCATACCTGGGGCTTGATTTGAAGGGGGGTATCAGGATGTTTATGAAGTTCTCGGCGGCACGGTTCAGGAGCTCCAGGAATGCCCGGAGGCTTGGCTCTGATTCTGATTTCTTGAGGGAGAAGATCTTTATCGCGGGGGTGTTGATCACTCCCCAGAGGGACTCGGCTACTGCGATTCTAGGGGGGAGAAACGAGCGTTTAGGGGACAGAATGGGAAATTCAGTCAACCTCTCGTTTCTTATATTGTCTTCGTTCCCTCTAATTTCTTATATTGGCATTTATAGTATGAGGAAAGGGGCGCGGCTCGCGCGCTCGTGATTTGATAGGGATTTCAGCAGTGAAGTGGTAAAACGGTTTAAGTCGACTTATCTCGTAGGTGAGTCCTTGGAGAATATCTTTGAATCTAAAGGAGATAATGAAATTTTCGTAATAACCTTGTTTGAAACGCAACTAAATTTCCAGAACATTCTGGTCGACCATCGGCCTACTTCGAAAATCTCCGGGACCCTTCGGGTCATTAGCCATAAGTCACCGAAACACGCACGAATCAGTTTAGGCTTAGCCTCTCACCGTACAAGTCTATCTCGGGCAAATCACCTGTACAAGTTTTATATCGCACCTCACCGAGTACAGTAGCTCTTTGAACCTCACCTAGCTCACTAGTAATTAAGTACATCACCGGTCTTAGTAAGATCACCGTTTTGTTCAGTACATCACCTCTGTTGATTAAATTCAGCCTAAAGTCAGTGACTCAACGAATTTACAGTGAAAGACAATCATCAATTTAATTAGACATTCAACTATTGAAAACCAAAGAGTGTAAATAGTTTTGACAAAGTGGTTCGATCCCACAAAATAAAGTGTGATATTTTAAATCCGGCTCATCAGTAATTTTCCCAACAACTCCCTCCACATTTTCACCCCACATCCACCCTAAATTTAGTCATTCACCAAACAAGCCTTTTTTGTGGAGCAAATTGAGTGCTGCAAAAAAGGTCTGGAGAAAAATTTAGCTAGCTCCCTTAGATTCCGAGATATTCAATTAAAACTGGCCGATAGTTAAAATCGACTTGAATCGGTTTACCACTTCGCTACTGATTTAGGCGAGGGGCTACTCACTCCATAATTGGGTGACACCATGACTTTGAAACGAAGTCGATTTCAGGTGATTTCGAGCGTCACGGGAGGTGATTTCATGATTTCAAGTGATTTCATTAATTCGAAATTTGTGATTTCAGAAAAATAAAATTAATAAATAATAGAGGTGGGGCAAAACGGGTTGTGTTAAATTGTGAAAATCAAAATTGACAATAATAACTGGAAAATAAAAATGATTTCGTTTGATTCCACTCTGTCAATCTTGAAGTAATGACGATGAAAAGCGGTCCATTTTACCATTTTCCACTATGGCAGTAAGTGTGTCAATTTCAAAATCACAAATTAATTGCACGGTTCGCACTACGCCAGTGCGTCACTGATTTCGGTGATTTCATTGATTTCAGACGATTTCACATGATTTCGGGGATGACTTCGAAAATGATTTTGGAGAGCTGAAATCACTTGATTTCAGTGATTTCGGAGTCATTTCAAAATGATTTCATGCCAGAGTGGCGCCGTGATTTCGGGAGTAGCCCCTCACATTTATGCATATTATTTTTTATCATTATGCATTCATTTATTCATTCAAAAGGAGTAAACGTCCGCTTTTATTATGTAGATTTGAGAAAAAAATTTGAAAAATGATTTCTCAAAGTTTTCACGATGAAAAATTCATGTTGTAAGGCTTATGCTAATTGATTCCCTTTTCCAAATGTGAAAATGGAATTTTCGTGTCAATCCTCTTTAAAAAAATTGCTGAAACATTTTCAGTCAGTCTATTTCGACAAGCCTATGCTGACCTTTCAAGGTCCATGTGGGCTTTTCAAGAGCAAATTTCGCGTTATAAAATTTGTGAAGTTAAATAAATAAATGAAAAAATATCCTTCAAATTTTGGATGTATACCTATATGTATAGAAAACTAAAAATTGAAAGAAGAAAATATATATTTGTCTGTCTATTTTATAATTTTCGTCAAACTCAACAATGATAATTATATCTATATTATATATATAATTACATTGTATTATATGTATTGATTTTTATTCGCAAGCTAAGATAAACTTGAAATATTCCTAAGTCTAGCATATGCTTGGCCAAATAGATTGCTGACCACCAAAAATGCTTCACCTACTTTTTAATATAGAGGTCTTTTAGATGATGGAAGGATTACTAATGGAAATATCAACTTATCTGGCAGAGAGGATCGAAGAGGGAGGGCAGAAATATAAGAAATGAGAAGTTTCATTTAAAAAAAACTGCCTTTATTCGTATTTCTTTTTGATTCGTATTGCTTTGGAAAATTCGTTCTAAAATGTTTTCTATCATTGCAAAATTAGTTTAAAAAACGTTGAAAAAAAGTCCATTCCTATTTCTTTTTGATTCGTATTCCCAGTATTGGCTAGTGAATTATAATTTTTTTTGCTGTAAAAACTTACAACCAGTGTTCCAAAGCAAGACGAATCGAAACGGCACACGGATGAAGCCATTTTTTTCATAGAATTCAGTAAATAATGGATTTTTCCGGTATTGTCGACTGAGAAGGACTATCGGGGCGCGATTTTGCTCGTTTTATGTCGACATAAAATCGTAAATTTCAACCAATGACAGTCCTGGAATCGGAATACTCAATTAGGATTGGTTGAAATTTATGATTTTATGTCGACATAAAACGAGCAAAATCGCTCCTCAGAATTGCCTCAGAAAACAATAGAACCCTTGATCGTAATAAAAACTCAAGAATTCATACCTCTGTTGGATCTCCGGCGAGTCGGACTCGTCCATGTCCATCCCTACGTATTATCAACAACAATTTACCATCAATTATTCACATGACGATGTAAACAACAGCCAAAAGTCACATGCGTCACATGTAACTCTTCCAAAACGCCATTTCAAAAATCTTCAGGTCAGGCTAGGCCCCTGCCCCCCCTCCAGCACCCACAATCGATTTTGGGTTGTCGCCAACTTCAGTTCGGTCGTCTCGAAAACAAAAACGTCAAACTTAACCTCGTAAAACCTCGTAAATCCCCTCATAAAACCTCGGAAATCCTTTTTTTCGACTGATTGAGTGAAAATGAGTGAATCTGCGGGAGGTGCAGAGGCTGCAGAGACGAATGGAGATGCAGGACAGTCCTCGTTCAATGGAGAGACTGATGAGCATCTCCAGAAGTCACCAGGAAGTGCAGAAGACAAGGCCCCCGAGTGAGTTTGAATTATTTATCCATTTTGAGTGATTACTTTTTAAGATTAACTCGAGTATTTTCAATCCTCAATAACTCGAGATCGGCTGAGTGAAATTTAAGTTTTGTCCTCTTGTTTTGAAGGAATTTTTCCAGGCTTTAAAATAAATTCTGATTTATTAAAGTCGCTTCATTTGGACAGTAGATATTGATGATTTAACAAGAAAATTTTTTGACCTTCCGCTACTGAAAGAAAGAATTGAAGAAAACTTGTCCTCAGTTTTTCGGAAATACCTCGAAATCCAGATGAGACATCTAAATACTTATAGGGACTTTTTTGTAGCTCTTGGAATTCTCTACAAAATACGTTTTGACAGAAATTCGCTATTTTCTTTAGTTTCAAAGATATTCCCCAAAAGCTCTCAACATCTGCACAAAATTATTTGAAAAATTCTCAAAATGGCCTTAAAAATATTTAAGGAACCCCTGAAATTTCCCTTGAAATCCTTCAACTGATCAATCTTCCAAGAATTTCCAAATTGCTCAATCCCCTAGAATTTTACAATTTGAAATTCTACCATTGGTCTTTTTTTTTTAGAAATTAACCATTTCCTTCAGTTGCGAAAATATTCCCTAGAAATTCGCAATGTCTTTTGAAAAATATGAAAGAAAAATCATTTATTCTGTCCATTAATTCCCCAAAAATCCTCCAGACGAATTGGACAAGACTTGGTGTTAGAAAACCCCTCGAAGAAGTCCATTTCCACCCCAGGGAGTTCAAATCGTTCAAAAAAAAGGAAGAAAGCCCCGAGGGATGCAACAGCCCCCAAGCAGCCCCTCACTGGCTACTTCCGATTCCTGAACGATCGGCGAGAGAAGGTGAGGGCCGAAAACCCCACCATGTCCTTTGCGGAGTTGACGAAACTCCTGGCTGCGGAGTGGAGTTCTCTCCCTGTTGAGCAGAAGCAGCAGTACCTTGATGCTGCTGAGCAGGACAAAGAGAGGTACAACAAGGAATTCAGTGATTACAAACAGACTGAGGCTTATAAATTATTCACGGAGAGACAGAGCAACGAGAAAGGCGCAGAGGGGAAGAAGGAGAGGAATGGAACTGCTGAGAATAATGAACCTGTGGTGAGTCTCCCAGGAGTTTTTTAATTGAAAGAAATTTTCAAGTTATTCTGATAAATTTTGGACGATGAAACGAAATTCCGCAGAATTCTGTGGAATTTCTTCTTTTCGTTTTATGGAAGAAAATCCATTCAGAAGTTTTTTGTCAAAAAATTAATTTCCAACAACAAATTTCCGTAGCTTATAATTCCCTGAATAATAAATCGTAATAGTCTCCTGGAATTCCTAACTAATGAGGAGTCATCTAGAATTCCATGCAACAGAAATTTTTCTGTCATTGATCCCTCCGGACTACCTTAGCTATATAACCCCCCTAGAATTCCTTGGCTATATAATTCCCCTAGAATTCTACTATAAAGCATTATTCAATTGATCAGTGCCCTAGAATTTGAGAACTTGATATTCATTGACTTATCAACCTCCCTGGATTTAACAGCTTGAAATTCTTCAAGTGTGCGACTCCCCTAGAATTTCAACAATTTGGAATTTTCCAATCGCTCAATCTCCTAGAATTTCGAAGCTTAGATTCCCCACTGGATGAATTTCCCTAGGATTTCACGAATCAAACATTCTTCACTCATTGATCCCTCCAGAATTTCTTAGTTATATAATTCTCCTAGTACTCCTTGGCTATATTATTCCCCTAGAATTCCACTACAAAGAATTATTCAATTGATCAATGCCCTGGAATTTCACAATTTGAAATTCATCAAGTGTGCAACTCCCCTAGAATTTCAAAACTTGGAATTCCCCAACCAATCAATCCCCTAGAAATTTATCACTTGAACTTCTCAATCGACTAATTTCCCTCGAATTTTACAGCATAAAATTCCCTAATTGTTCTCTAACTTGCAATTCTCCAACTCAAGCAGTCCCCTATAGTGTCAGAACTTAAAATTCGTCAACTGCTCCATTTCCCTAGAATTTCACAGCCTTGAAATTCCTAATTTTCCAGCTCTGCCAGCATTTCAACGCTTGCAATTTCCCAATCGATTAATCTCCCTAGAATTTCCTATTGGATGAATTTCTCTAGAATTTCACAGTCGAAAATTTCCAAATTTCCACTTTAACTTTTTTTCATTGAGGAAGAATGATTCAGGATTATGAGGATTATTTTTATTTAGGAGCCACCAACACCCGAGAAAGACACAGATTTCTCTGGCTTCGATATTCCCATCTTCACTGAAGAATTTCTCGATCACAATAAAGCCTGCGAATCTGAGCTGCGTCAGCTCAGAAAAGCCACTTCTGATCATGAAGCTCAGAATGCCGTGCTCCAGCGTCATGTGGACAGTCTCCATGCTGCTGTCAATAGACTAGAGTCTGAGACGAACCAGCAGAGAACAGCCAATCAATCGTTACAGCGACATTTGGATGCCCTCAGGGGACAGCTGGCTGGATGTTTTGCTAGTATTGCACTTCCAGGTATTAAAAAACAAATTCCGACGGTTTTTTCAATCAATTTTTTTTTTCTAAGAAAATTGTTCATCAAATTTTTAATTTAAGGCTCGGGTGTACTATCTTTCGAACGTTATCTCGATGTTTTTTTTTCATCTTTCGTCATCTTAAATTGTCAATTAAGTCCTGCATCATGCAGAAGTTTTGAAAAATTATGAATGAATAAGCAAAAAAAAGTAGAAAAAATTCTTAATTTTTTCAAAGACCTTATTTAATTTATATTCAGAATAAGTTGAATAACAAGAAATTGAAAAATGTATGTGATTTACTGTGACAAATGACGGCCTGTCACCCAATATCATGCAGGGGGAAGACTGATTTCGTAAATCTTTTCCCACACTGCACAGAGACATTTATTACGAAAAAGGCTCTTTGAAAAAAGTTGTTATTTTTTTTTGGAGAATTTTTTAATCACACTTTTATCACATAAAAATGGCAGATGACTACATACCACTGTTTTAAAAATTGAGATACCTAGCTGTCACTTTCCAGGACGAGTTAGTGTTTTGTTATCCACCATGGAAAATGACAGCTAATAGATAATTTGCCACAGCGAATCAGATATTTGTAATTTCCACTTTTTTCAACTCATTCTGAATGTCAATTAAAAACGCTCTTTGAAAAAGTTCAGAATTTTTTCTATTTTTTTTATCATTCTATCATAATTTTTGGGAATTTCTACATGATGTACCACTCAATTGACAATTTTGGATTACGAAAGAAAAAAAATCTAGATAACATTCGAAAGATAGTACACCCGGACGTTAATTTTCTTTTTCTAAGAAAATTGACTTTAATTTGCAATCAATTTCTCTGTCTTAAAAAAGTCTGGGGAAATTTCATGTTTATGAATTGATATTAAATCGTAATCTTTTCTGAATAAACGTATTCATCTGCAAGCGATGTAAATTAATTCAGGAATCAGGGATTTTGGAGAAATAAAACACTGATCTAATTGTCAAGGATGTGATGCTTCGCTGAATACATTTTAGCTTTCTCAGACTCTTGACTCACTCAATGTTTAATCACGCTATTAATTAGAATTCTCGTGTGGAAAATTGTTACTTGCATCGTAAAAACTCGCCCATCCCATCACTCACCAAAAACTTGCCCATCCCATATTTTCTAATCAATATTTTGTATTTTCAGGTACGAATGAAGGAGCAACACCTCAAAATATCGACAACTACGTTGAAAAACTTGAGACTTTACTGAGTGGAAATGCAGAGCCATCTCTTCGAAATGCCCTCCGATCAGCAGTCTCTCGTCTTGAACTATTGGGATGACGTTCACCCCCGGGTGCCACTCCAACATCACCGCCCAAGCATCGTTCTCGTCATTCCCATCGTAAATAATCTCTATCTTCGAATTAATTTTTTAAAAATCGAAACATTATCCACAATTATTTCATTTGTAAAATCCAGACTCAGAAAAGGTTTTATTTACATTATTACCACCAAGTACTTGTGATTTACAAGTTGTCATTCAGACATTCTCAGTCGACTCATATATT
Source organism: Diachasma alloeum (assembly GCF_001412515.2). Classification (NCBI taxonomy): domain Eukaryota; kingdom Metazoa; phylum Arthropoda; class Insecta; order Hymenoptera; family Braconidae; genus Diachasma; species Diachasma alloeum. Next base: position 335,046 of record NW_021680466.1, on the reverse strand, counting down.
AATTAAATTACTTACATAAACAACTTAAATTAATTTAATACAAACGAATAAACAATTTACTAAAGACTAAGAGAAAGCACTCGCAGTTGAAAATTAATGTTATAATTGGTCATAATTGGCAAATTGTCCTTTAAAGAATCGATAAAGGCACATAAAAAATTTGGAATTCCCCGACTTATCCATTCCCCTAAAATATTACAACTTGAGATTCGCTAAGCCTCAAGGATTCTGTTTCTTAGAATTCCCGGAGCAATTCGCATAATCCCTTGCTGTTTACAAAATTATAAATCCTCGACGCTCCCCTAGAAATTGAAACCGTGTCTAATTCACCAATCTCCCTATAGTTTCCGAGCTGGAAATTCCTCAAATAATCTCTCAAAATCCCCCAATTTTTGTTGACTCCCCTAGAATTTTAGATAATTACCTTCCTTGAAATTCCATAGCTTGGAATTTGCCACTTTATTAGCCCCTACAGAATTATTCAGTTAGAAATCCTCTCAGAACTCGACCGCTTGGAGTTTCCTAATTATTCAACCCCCTAGAATTTCACATCTAAGAATTTCCAATTGATCAACTCCCCTAGAATTCCATCTCCCAATTGTCTGATCCCCCAGAATTCAACAGCTTAAAAATCTCCTATTAACCAATTCCCCCAGAATGCCTCATCTCAAAACTCCTCTAGAACTTCACAACTTAAAATTCTCCCCTTGTCCAACCCCCCTCCCCAAAAACTGCATAAACTGTTTCAACGCATACCTCAACGCCCCCACATAGACCATCCCCCCTCTCTCAGCGTCCCCTACCACTCCCTCCAGTGCATCAACCACCCCTTGCACGAGTCCCCTATCGACCCCCGCCAGTCCCCTCAGGAATTCAAAACACCCCTTCGTCATTTCCCTCACCCTCCCACAAACAACCGCACACAAACTCCCTTTAATCCCCTCCGGGCTGTAGAACGCATTCCCACACAATTCCTTGATCAACTCGAATGTCTGCCTCCTGTGAGGATGGAGGTCATGAACCCTCAAAAACCCCTCGATCACCAGCTTCAGCACCTTTCCCCCTATCACCTCCACCAGTGCCCTCCGCCCTCCCTCCCGCAGCAGCCCCTTCATGAGTTCCATGAACAAATAGGAATTCTTCCTCAACTCGTTGTTCTCGATGGTCAGATAATTGGATGACAATTTATCAAAAATCACCTCCACAAAGTCATCGCTGATCTCCTTGTTGAAGAGATTGATCAGCTGTTCGATCCTGAAGCTCCTGTCGTGTTCAGTTATCAGGAGTGGCAAGTAGACATTGAAGAGCTCGACGACGATCTTCTGGAGGATTTGATCCTGTTTTGGGGACAGGGTCTGCAGCCCCAGGACGATCATCGAGAAGATCTTCTTGCCGAGGAGTTTCAGGTGGGAATTGTCCTCTGCGGGTAGCATTATCTTGGTGATGAGCACCCGGAGGGGATTAGTGGGCGTGGGGGTGTAGAGGATCGGGGCGCAGGTGAGGATTATTGTCCCCAGGCAACGGTAGATGAAGAGGGAAGTCGGGGAGTCCTCTGTGGTGGGTTTTACGGGGCTGAGGACCCACTTGTCGAGGGTCAGGAAGATCGTTTTTATCTGTTTGTCTAGGGGCGGGAGCTCGGAGGGGGTCAACGAGGAGCGGTAGGTGCTTAGGGTGTTCAGGAAGAGGAGGAGGGAGGTGTTCGAGGTCTTGAAGTCTAAGGAGTCACGCCAGGAAGGGAAGAGCTTGCGGATTGGATCTACGTCCACTAGGTATGATTTTATGGTTTTTGTGGAGGGGTCCATATTGGAGATTGCACACTTCAGCCAGACCTGCAATTAATTTTTTTTCCTAAAGTTTTGGGCAATTGTCCTAGTTGAAGCATTCCACGCTGTTGTACCTAGCGTGGGGAGTACTTATAATTCAGTAGCGAAGTGGTAAAACGGTTCAAGTCCACTTATCTCCCACTTGGGTTTTTGAGGAATATTTCCGAATCTAAGGGAGATAGCGAAATTTTCGTAATTACATTTGTTGTAACACTCAATCCGTTCTACAAAAAAGGTTATAACAAAAATTTTGCTATCTCCCTTGGATTCCGAGATATTCATTGCAAACTGGGCAATTGTCGAAATTGACTTGTACCGTTTTACCACTTCGCTACTGAATTATAGTGGGTTCTAGGCTTAAAGGGATACATCCCAACAACAGTTTATCGGAATTTAAATATACGAGTTTATTACTCGATCGTAATAACTGTATCATCTTGTCTTACGAGATTGTTAATGAAAATGATAATTACGATGAAGATCTGTGATGATAGCTAGGCGACTGTTATATATATGAAAAAAAAAATGAATGGAACGAATATTGCCAATGACAAATATAAATAATGTACTTGAAAAAACAATGATAATTTTAATCAAAATAATAAAAAATTAAATTATAAACAAACAAATACGTGAACTTAACAACGAATAAAAACTTTTTTCCGATGGAAAATTAAACGAAAACAAAGCTATAATAATGTAAAAAATTCATAACATTCATTTGTACTAATTACGTTATGTTTTGGTTTTCTCTTAGGGGATTTTTGTATCTCAAGGAAATAACAAATTGATTCTAATCTAATCTAATCTGAGTGATTGCAAAGAGTTTACGACTTTTATACACATCGGAGTCCAATTCAGGGATCGGCATCAATCTTTAGATTATTAATAATAAGAGAAGTTGCACCTTAAAATGATTAAAGTTTAGTTATCTTCATTAAAATGTAAAAATGATAAAATGATAATGTAAATATGCGATCGACTATTGAGTAAATAATTCTAAATTTCATAAAAAGGATTTTCGACTGCACTTCAAAATAATCGTCATCTTCCGAAATCAATTATTGATTGATAAAGCAATTCGGGATTTGAATATTTAATTGATGATTAATTTGAAATATTGATATATTGATACCAATTGACTAATTCAAAATTTAACTTTATTTAAAAATTATGATTGTGCCGATGTTTGCTCCAATTCCTGTCTGCTCTGTGTAGAATTAACCGCCTCTTGAATGATACATTGATTGATTATATTTAATCACTTGGTCAGCATAATTCAGTTACTGGATGTCCACATATTCAAAAATAACGTAATTGACCAAATCTGGGGCATAACAACGCTATTTCAATGAAAAATATTTTTTTAAGATTTCGATATCAATGGAGTATTTACATATCAAGAAAAAATAATGTTTGGCCTATTGACAAAAATTACCTGCATCACCAAATGATCAAAATTGTCCAGAATCTTCTTCATTTCACCAATGGCCGCTCGATTCTCAAGAATAATCGAGAGATAAATCCTGGATATATTGACGTCTTTAACATAGATCGTCGATGTGAAGTGCCTGAACAAGGATGGAGCCGAATGTTTCTGGCCCTCCGCCATTTTTGGACACCTGAGAGCCTCGAGGGTGAACGCAGCAGCTAGTTTTCCGATGTCCTCGCAGTTCTCCTCGGTCAAATCGTTATCGTACACGAGGGCCCGAATTCTGGCGGCTGCGGAGGCCCAGAGTGCCTCCAGCATCTCTTTCCCTCCCAGGTTCTGGAGATCTAGAGCTCTGGATTTGTTCAAGAGGTCGAACAACATTTTCAACATTGTTCCCGCTCGATTTTTCGGACACTCCAGGAGGTACCGATCTATCCAGCCGCCGATGAGATGATGCTCTCCGTTGTCCAGCAGATCCACCTGGAAATTATTTTTCAGAAAAGTATTGCCACAAGATGTATGAAATTTATGAATTCCCCTAACAAATTCGATGAAGCCCATCGAAAAGTTGAAACTTCTCGACTTATCCATTATTCCCCTATTTCCGTAAAATATCACAAAGTTAGAGTTGCCTCCAGTATTTCATTCCTTGGAATTCCCTAAGCAATCCTATTCCTAGAATTTTATGACTTGAAATTCTCTAACTCAGCAATCCCCCTATAATTTCAGAGCCTAGAGTTTCTCAACTGACCTACCTTCCTAGAATCCATAGTTCGGGATTTCCCCATTTTTCACATCCCCTAGAATATTACAACTTGGAATTTCTGGCCGATAAACTCGCCTAGAATTACACAGCTTAGAATTCCTCAACTGATCACGCCCACCCAAATTCCACGTAGTGCACTTCTCCATCTTTCAGCCCCCCCCCCTCGAATTTCATTGTAGGATATTAGAAATTAAGTTTCCTGGAATTCTGCAATTGGTTATTTTTCAATTATCTTATTCTCTGTAATTCAACCGCTTGGAAATCCTTCACTGGTCAATCCCCCTAGAATTCCGCAGCTGGAAAACCCTCAACTACTAATCAAGTACCCTAGAATTCTACAGATTGAAATTTACAGTTGATTAAGTCTCCTAGAATTACACCGTTTGAAATTCTTCAAGCTTCTTAAAATTTTATCTGTTTTAATTCTCTAATTTTTTAGCCCCCTGGAATTTCAAACCCGGAAATTATCAGTTGATCAAATCCCCTAGAATTCCGCAATTGGTTATTCTTCAACTGTTCTATCCTCCGGAATTCGACGTTTGGAAATCTTTCATTGACAAAACCCCCTAGAATTACACAGTTTGAAATTCTTTAAGCTTCCTGGAATTTCACTTTTTTCAAATTCCCTAACTTTTCAGCTCCCTGGAATTTCAGAGCCAGAAATTATCATTTGATCAACTCCCCTAGAATTCGGCTCTTGGTTATTTCTCAACATTTTATCCTCTGGACTTCCACGTTTGGAACTCTTTCATTGACAAATTTCTAGAATTTCACACTTTGGAATTCCTCAACTGACCAATCTCCCTAGAACTTCCCATCTTCGAACTTGGCATTTAATTTCTACAAAACATACCTTGTCGAAGCTCTCCCTCAGTGTCTCCACGAAGACACTCATCATGCCCCTCCCGAGGTCGTCCCTCCTGGTGCTGAGGACCCCGACGACGCTCATCATCTCCTCCCCAATTCCCCTCAGATCAAGCCGGTTCTCCAACAGAAGAGCAACCCCACACAGTTGTCCCTTGAAACTCAGTGATACCCTCCGTCCGTTCTCCTCATCTCCCTCCAGAGGGCTCGGCAGCAGTCCCATCATCACCTTGACCACATTATCAGCATCCGCAGTAACGCCCAGGGTCAACAGCAGTGAAATCAGGTTGAAGAGCCTGACCTCCGAGAACTCTTTCACCTTGCTCTTCGAGAACTTGGAGTAAACCCTTCCCCGGATCTGATTCCACACCTTCACCTCGCGTTTTTCATAGTTCTCCTTGAGAATGATCCCCAGTAGCTTCAGAAACATCCCGAAGCTGGACTCCTTGGGGTTCTCCCCGTTGATCCTCTCCCTGACCTGCTTCAAGATGTCTCTGGGGCTCTTCTTCTCCAAGGAGACACTCCAGGGCCCGGCCGTCTGGACCAGAAACGGCTGATCCAATCTTCTGTGAAAGCAGTCCCAGAGATAGCTGATAATCCTGACGGAGGAGTCCTTGTCCTTCCAGAACTCCAGGATCATCATCTTCAAGAGTGGAATCATGATCCTCAACTCTTCGTCAATCTCGTCGCGCTCTCCTTCCTTCCCGCCTTTATCCAAGAAGGACTTGAGGATCTTCTCTAGCTGATGACAATTAGACTCGTGGAGGATTGGGGAACCGGGGTAGCTTCCCTCCGGGGGGTAGGTGTGGAGGAGGGTCAGGTGGTAGATCATCCAGATGCAAAAGATCTCTGGGCTTTTTGTGTCGAGCTTGTAGGGACACTTGTCAGCCTTATTCCAGGACAAGCCTTCCTCGTTGGACTGGATGATCCTGTCGAGGGTGGAGTTTACGTAGCTCCAGAAGGTGCGATTACCGAGATTTTGGGGTATCTTGGGGATTGTGATTTGGAGGGTCAGCCAGAGGTCGCGGACGCATGAACAGCTGAACGGGGTCTTCAGGAGGAGGTCTGACGAGTCGATTCTTTGAAAGGTCTTCGGGGGTGGTTTCCGGGTTGGAATAAAAGGGCAATATTACCAGAGAATATTTTTCTGAAATGCGGAAAAAACTTTGCGCTGTGAATTCTCAGCCAAAGGAAATGCCAAAATGTGAAGAATGACTTGGAAAATTTGTACCGACTACGGTGGCCGAAGTGGTTAAATCGCTCGGCCGGATGGCGGGATCCGTGAGGCGCGGGTTCGAGTCCGGCTTGGGGCAGGGATTTTTTAATCCTTCGGAAACTGTCGAACGGTAGTCTAGACACCGAGAATCATCGGAGAAATGGTAGAACAACATTCCTCGATGATGCTCGGTCGATGGACGTTCGTGTTGACCAAGGTTTTCCATGGTTTCCCTTGGTCACCAGGAGAAGTTTGTGCACGGCGTACAGCTCCTGGGGTACTATGCGACACGGTTGGAGAGGAAGTCAGTCGGCCCATGATAACCGCAAATTAGGGAACTTGTAAAAACCCGAGTAGGGTATACATGGCAAATAATAAATAAATAAATTTGGGAGATAAATAAATAAATTAGGGAGTTGATGGGACGAGTTGGGGGTGATCTGAAGAGGATAAATAGCTTTAAGAAATGTTCGAAAGTACGAGGTGGCTGGCAGGCTTCTCATTATAAGTCTCGCGACCCTTATTTTGACCCTTGTGACCCTTAGTTTCTGACCCTTAATGTTGGAGTCTTAATTTCGAGTACCAAATTTTCATCACCAGAAGTCGATTTGGATTTTTATAACACGGAGAGATATTGAGAATCCAGTAATCCCTATTCTAACCCTTGTGACCCTTAATCTGACCCTCATTATACCCCTCGTGACCCTTCATTTTGGAGTCTTGATTTCGAGCATCAAGATTTCATCATCAAAAGTCGATTTGGATTTTTACAATATAGAGAGACATTGAAAACCTTAGTTTCATCCTTATGATCCTTAATCTGACCCTTGTGGCCCTCATCTGGATCATCAATCCTACCTTCATTATAACCGTCGTGAACCTTATTTTGACTTTGGTGACTCTTAGTTTCTGACCTTTGGTTTTTGACCCCATGTCCTTTATTTGGACCCTTACTCTGACCCTTGTGACCCTTAATCTGACCCTTATTACCCTTATTCTGACCCTCGTGACCTTCATTCTGACTTTTCTGACCTTTGTTTTGACCCTTATGACCCTTAATTTTGAGTACCAAATTTTCATCACCAGAAGTTGATTTGGATTTTTATAATATAGAGAGATATTCTAATAATAAATTAAAAAAAAGAGATATTCAGTTCGCTAGGACATTATCATTTTGCAGCCAAAATGGCTGAGGAGACCCCTTAAGCCATCTTTCAGACTTTTCCATTACCACTTGACTGAGAATTCATCACGCAGAGTTTTCCCCGCATTTCATTTGAGCTGTTTTGATCGCCTACCTTCATCGATACGAAGATAAGGTCCTGCACGAACAGTTCCAGGGCCCGATCCAGTCGATCATTCTGATCCTGGCTCTGATCCTGAAGCGTCTGCTGATGAACAAGGGTGATCATCATCCAGCGCAGCTCCAGGTGAAGATGAAACAGGTGGAACCCCGGCTGGGGGCATCTGTTCCCACTACCCGAGGACGAGTAGTGTAGCGAGATGTTTTTCAAACGAGAGAGGAACTTCCCCAGGGAGAAGAGGACCTCGTCGAATCCAGTCTTCAACTCGGTCACCAGTGGGTGCTGGAGGTAGGGGAGCTGGGACTGGATTGAGTGGAAGTAGCTGCGGATGTAGACGACGAAGTCGAGGATCTCCTTGCGGAGGTGGTAGTAATTCATCTGGGATTGGGTGTGAGGTTCGTGGGGTTGGGGGAGCTCCTGGGGATTCTCATGACGGTTTAGGATCCTCATGTTCATCTCCATGAGCTTTATCAGGTGCTTCAGCTGGATGATCGCGGTGGCCGCGGGGTGCGGGGAACCGAAGAGGATTGGGGTTGAGGAGGGGAAGGTGGGGAGGGAGGGCGGGTGGAGGATGGGGTTCAGGTGGGGGCGGTGCACGAGGCTGGAGGGGGGGAGGTGGGGGTCGGTGGGGGTGACCTTCCCCGAGCAGGAGAATGTGGTCTCCTCCATGGGTGCTGGAAAAAGGGGGGTTTAAGTATTCGTAATTGTTAATCAATTAATTATTCAATTCATTGATTAATAATTGACCATTGATTTTTGAAGAATTGGTGATTATTAGGGAGTGGTAGAGTGCAATTCGACAAGTGACATCTCATTTTCAAGGTTTTTTTGGAAGCTTGAAAATGAGAGCAAATTCTTCCTGATCGCGTCGTTTGTTCGGGAGATATGAGGATTAAAAAAATTGAGAATCAATTTTACAACTTTGATCCCATCATCAATAGCTTGAGATTGGCCGAGTAAAATTTAATAACTGACGTCGCATTTTTAGGTTTTTAAAAAGATCTTGAAAATGAGAGCAAATTCGTCTTAATCAGGTCATTTGTTCAGGAGATATGAAGATTTGAAAAATTGAGTCAATTTTATCACTTTGATCCATCATCAATAACTTGAGATTGGCAGAGTGAAATTTAATAAATGACTTCTCATGTTCAAGATCTTTTTGGAAGCTTTCATTCAGCATATGAAGATTAAAAAAATTGAAAATCAATTTTATCTCTTTGATCCAGCATCAATCACGTGAGATTAACAGAGTGAAATTCAATAAATGACGTCTTATTTTCAAGTTTCCAAAAAAATCTTAAAAATGAGAGCCAATTCTTCCTGATCGCGTCGTTTGTTCAGGAGATATGAGGATTTAAAAAATTGAAAGTCAATTTTATCACTTTGATCCATAATCAATAACTTGAGATTGACAGAGTGAGATTTAATAAATGACGTCTTATTTTAAAGTTTTCAAAAACATCTTAAAAATGAGAAATTCGTCCTAATCGTGTCGTTTGTTCTGCATATGAAGATTTGAAAAATTGAAAATCAACTTTGATCCATCATCAATAACTTGAGATTGGCAGAGTGAAATTAAATGACCACTCATTTCCAAGGTTTTTTCAAGATCCTCAAACCCTTCCACCCTTAACTCACCATATACTGACATTATAAGAATTCATTAGAAAAAAAATTCAGTAATTAAAAAAAAAGGAACTTTACGAATCTGATGGATATCATCTTTAAACTCTCAGCAAGATCATCTCAATCATTTCGTGCCCCCAAAACTCACAAAAAATGAAAACATGAAAAGTCTCTAAAGATGACAAATGTCTCTAAAAATGATGTGTTTTCAATTGAAAAGCAGAATTTGTAGCAGAGATGTCAGACTACATGTGAATGTTTTTTTGGGCTCAAATGAAAAAGCGAGTCTCAAAATGGCGTGCAAATCCATTTTGCCCCAACTCCAAATTTTTTAACTTTCCGACTCGAAGGAAGCTATTGTAACGACCCCAAAAATCAAAAGTGGAAATTTAATGACATCTTCACGCTGCATGACTCCTCGAATCTTTCTATGATGTTTTTGCACACATGTCTGTCATCTGCATGTGTGTCTCTGTGCATGAGAGTGAACGCCAATGTATATATGTGACGCAAAAATTTTTGGGACAAAATTTCCCAGCAAACAGTATGTCGACAATTTGTCGACAAATTGCCGATGTCCTGTTAAATTTTATATGGCACTGGAAAAAATTGTTTTCTGTGTTCCCTTGAACGAACGGTGCAATTTGTTTTCGCCTGAAGACATCTGTTCCCCGGGCCCCCCAAAAAAATTAAAAATCCCTTCATTTCCACTCACCCGAGCACTTGGCTCTCCAAAAGTTCCAGTAAAATCCCTCACAATGACTCTCAACGATTATTAAAAAAACATCAAAATCACGTGAAGACTCCGTCCAATAATTTTGGCGGGACGTTTACCCCTGAAGTTGCCTGCAGGTCTGTCCCCCCACCCCAAAAATCGCGTGTGTGCAAGGGAAATTGCGAATGTTGTCCCTGGATTTACCTCTTCCACTCGTCGTAACAATTAGCAATAAATAGCTGCACGTGTTTCAGTCCAATAATTACAACCCCTAGCCCCCGAGGGGATGAACTGGACCCTAAACCCTCACGTGTTCAGATGTTGAAATTGCATTTTGGGAGTTGAGACGTCGAGGGGGTGCACGGGAATGACAGATTGAGTGCCATCCTAGGATTTTGAGTATCATCATCGCTTCGATGCAGGGGAAATACGGGGGTGAGAGCCAGGAAGTCGATGATCTCGGCATGATGAATCTCCGGGAGCTGCTCACCGAGGTACCGCTTGACTCTTTATTTTATTTAGATTTTTTTTTCGGGGCTTTGTGAGGAGATGCAGAGGAGTGAGGTTAGGTTGATTGAATAGGGTCATTCCTGATGATGAGGAGAGGGTCAATGATATTTCAAGATTTTTTTTCAGAGGACAACGAAATGATGCAAATAATCAACGATTTTTCCAATTTTTTTACGAGAAAAAAAGTTTTTCAAAATTTTGGGATTTTCATCATTTTGGGATTACTGGGGGATTCTGTCATGATATTCAAGCTCTAGATGCAGTGAATTATTGATTTTTCAAAGGATTTTTGATGGAAAATGACGTAAAAAAAAAGAAAGAGATTGGGGAATTGTGAAGTTTTTTTTTATCAAGCAATTAGAAACCTACATACAAGGTTTATTAGCTACATAATATGTTAGTAATTCCACTAGATAAAGAGAAACAAACAAAAAAAGAGAAAGGAAAAAAAATTACACTTTGTCTGTTGATTAAATTTTTTCGCAAATTATTATATTTATTCAATTCACATTCTTTAAAGAATCTATCAATCGAATTGTGAAGTGAAAGAAACTTTCTGAAATCATCAATATTTCTTGAAGAAATGGTGGATTGTGATGAATCAGGTTTCATTTTGAAGCTTGAAAAACTATCTTCATAATGAAAAGAAATTGGTGAATTTCACTCTGCGGATCTTGAGTTATTGATGATGATGAACGGCTCATTTTACTTTTCTTGTCCCTAATTATTCTTGAGACGTAAGATAATTGCACAATTGAATTAAAAATACATTCATCAATCACTTGGATGACTCCCAATAATTCTGATAATTCAATCAGATGATCTAGGAGTGATTGCAGTGCTACGAGCGATTTTTTTCAGTGTGAACGAGTTTGCACATGCCTCAAGGAATATCCTAAGACACTGTTAAAAATTTGTGTCTAAAATTTCCGGTACACTTTTTGGAAATTTATATCGAATTTAATTACTACTAAAATTTCGAGGAATTTCATCGTTGAAAATTCAGAATTTTGTGGAAAAATGAAAGAAAACCGTACATTTGAATTCCTTTTTTCTCTGAAAATGAATGGAGAACCAGAAAATTCCGGTAAATATATTCTGAAATTTTCAGGACAATGACACTGAGTACGATTTAGGGGGAAAAAATCATGAAATTTCAGATTTCACTGAAAATTCAACGCAATTGGGCACTAAATATTTATATTAGATTGGAAATTCAAATAAATTGAGGAATTTTGGAATTTCACTGAGATAGGGAACTTGTATGATTTTTTTTCAATTTTCTAATCTCAAGTTTGGGACCTGAATAATTCATTTTTCATTCACAAATGTTTGAAATATCACTCATTAATTAATAATAAATTATTAAAAGTTGAAGATTTCAAACGTGTCGAAATCGCTAATGACGTCACACAGACGGTCGAGCACTGGACCAATCACAGAATGGCTCGAGCCGACCTAACCCAATCTTGAAGAGCGCCTCGGCCAATGGAGAACGGCAACTCCCCACTCTCTTCTTCTTCGGCCAATGAAACGTTGACTGACCGTCTTCGTGACCTCATGACTGAAAAATTGGCCTCGAAAACGACTCATTTTCAAATAATTATCATAAGACATCTAGGCAATATTCTGCGATAATTTTCGCCATTTAGCTATCCATATGTTATGCGGAATGTGTGAATAGGGGAATTGGAAAGAATTGAGCTTCATGCAAGTTCCCTATTGAAATTTTGAAATTTTACTGAATTTCTAGTGAAATCCAACATTTTATAATTTTTTTCCCCTAAATCGCCTTCAGTGTCACTGTTCTGAAAATTAGTAGTCAACTGTCCATGAAATTTCATTTTTTTTCTAACAGTGCAACTCGACTCAAAAGTTAGTCCCTATGGATTTCCGGCAAAAAATCTAAATGACTTGATTTATGACATTCTCATAAAGTATTGAGTTTTTCTATTCTCATAAGTTCTTGATGGAGGCAGAAATAACTGTTTGAATCAAATAAGAAATTATTTGTTAATCAATTGTTTGAATCAGATAAGAAATGATTTTACGAAATTGCCTTATTTTTTAGAGTTGAATATTTCACAAAAAATTCACCTGGAAGATTGCGATTCCTTTGGCGTTGCTATTTGACATATATTTTCCATATCACTTTGCCTCAGGAATACGGGAAAGATAAACTGAAAATTCCCTCTTCATTAGTTTTTGAGACACGAACATTTCAATCCTTATTTTTCAAGATACAAACATTCCATGAAGCTTCTTATACTTGAGACTCCAATTCATGCACTCACATTCCCACATTGGAATTCAGTGATTACATTTACAACCTCAAAACAATTTTTTTGACTGGATTTTTTTTCTGAAAAAATTGCAGCAACAGTTACAAAAATTCAGTCAACAACATCTCCAACAACAAATATTTCAGTCAAAAATGCATTCAACCAAGGCAAGGATAACCCTTGTGACCCTTGTGACCTTACCTTAAGACGGGAGAGCACCCGATGCATATTCCGAAGGCCTCGGGTTCAAATCCCGCTCTGGACTATCCAACTTTGTAAACTAATATCGGAAATTATCCTGGATCCCGTCTACCTACCCCAAAATCCTATCCAACAATATCCTGTGCCGTCACAAGTTCTCAGAAAAAAAAATTATTTTTGCCAAATATCCATTCACTTCAAAGAAGTATTTATTTTTTCAATACCATATTTCTCCATTCGACTCATTCTCAGGCAAACCTCATCAGGTTTCAATTATGTCAATTATATTGCTCTAAAAGATGATCATGACCTTGAGTGAACTCCAATAATTATCAACATCGAGAAATTGATCGCAATTCTTCCCTCTAGAAAATAAGAAATTTAGAAAAAATGGATAATCATTGAAGGAGTTCATCCAAGGTCACGTGCAACATGGTCATCCTCTAGAGGAACATGATTGTTACAATTGAAACCTAATCAGGCTCGCCTGGGAATGACTCGATTGAAGAAATACGATTTTGAAAAAATAAATGCTTCTCTCAGGCAAATGAATATTTGGTAAAATTTTGTTTTCTCAGTGTCTAAACTCCCGTCTTATGTGAAAAATCGCCATCATTCTTCAGGAAAAATAATGGAGATGAAATTTTTGCATCACCATTACGAAAAACATGTTGAATCGTGGCGTCAAAGGAATCCCAATCATGCCTGCGCCCCCTACTCTTCTCACCCCGATACATTTCGTGACTTCCGCAGTTCAATGGGTTAAAAACATTTGCACACCCCAATATTCCCCTGAATCGGATCTTGCTCTGGCGAAGCTTTCGCTGATTTGACCCCTCCCCTCCCCGCGTCATAAATTCCGCTAGTGCACCGGAATATTTTTCTCGCCAGCCGCCGCTCCTCCAGGCGATTTTCCTCGGCAACGTCCAGGAGATCCGTACCCTCCTCTCCAACCAAGAAGACATTCACTGGCAGGACGACAAACACCGGACACTGCTGCACGCAGCGGCCTTCATCGGCGACCCCGACATAGTAGAAACCCTAATCCTGAACGGTGCAGGAGTCAACAAGAAAGACAAACGTTGGTTGACACCCCTGCACCGTGCCTGCTGCTCGGGCAACGAGTCAACAGTTGAAGTCCTCCTGAAGCACGAGGCTGCTGTCAACGTGAGAGACAGAAGATGGCAGACTCCCTTGCACGTGGCAGCAGCCAACAATGCAGTCCAATGCGCGAAACTGATAATCCCTCGATTAGTCAACATAAACCTGACAGATCGAGGGGGAAGGACGTGCTGGCACCATGCGGCCTTCAACGGTCACGTAGAGATGATGGAACTGTTTCTCTCCCATCAAGACTGCGTCGTGAACGCCAGAGACAAAAAAGACCGCCGAGCCCTGCATTACGCGAGTCACATGGGCCACGAGACAATCGTTAAACTTCTCCTGGACAATGGGGCTGAGGTAGACGTGCGGGATCGTGATCTTTACACGCCCCTTCACGCCGCCGTGGCAGCAGGCAAAGTCGAGAGCATAAGGATTCTGATCGAAGCTGGATCTGACATCGAGGCGAAGAATGTTTACGGTAACACGCCTCTGCACGTCGCCTGTCTCAACGGGCACGTGGACGCGGTTGCCGAGCTGGTGAGATGCGGCTCGAACATCGAGGCTGCCAACTACAGGGGCCAGACACCTCTGCACGTGGCAGCAGCCAGCACCCAGGGGGTGGACTGTTTAGAGAGCTTGCTGAGGGCTGGAGCGAGGATCAACGTGCAGTCCCAGGTGAGTGGCATGTCTTTGAAGGCCCTTCAAATGTTCGATACAGTAGTCTACTCCCGTTAGAGTCACACTCGTTATAGTCGCATTTGCCCTCATATCCATTTTTCGGCCCGCGAGGGCTCCCCCCACTCCATTACCTACGAAAGCCTTTAAATGAGTGCTCCTGTTTTTCCTGGAGGAGTCATTGTTTTTGAATTCTCGGAAATTCGCAAAATAAAATACTGAAAATATGAATTTACGTCAATTTACGATGGGTAGACATTTAGTCTTCTCCTGATGGTCACGGAGAGAGGTTACACTTTTATTGTGGTAAAATTAATTAATAAAGTTAAAATTTGATTAGTTGGTCGAGTGAAAATTGAAATGAATTGAAAAATGGATCCACATGAGAATGCTCCTTTAATTAGCAATAATTACTAATTAATTTTTATTTTTATTGGTCATTATAATATCATAATTGTTATGATAATTATTATTATATTTTCATTTTTTCATTAATAAAATGAAAAAAAAATTCAGTATTTTTATTTTATCAATGTCGATTCTGAGAAATTACACCCGGAGTAAGCGCGTGGTGGTGGAAGGTGAATACAGTCGCATTCCCCGAATTCACTTCCCCAACAGCCCCTTGAGTGTGACTAATGGGTGTCTACTGTACTCAATCGATACCTCAGGGTCTTCTATTTCCCTCGAGACCACGTAAAATCGAGACGAGACCGAAAAATCAAATATCTTCCGAGACCGAGACGAGATGAGACTTTAACATACGAAACCGAGACGATATTGCTGATTTCAATTTTAGTTTGAGACCGAGACGAGACTTTCGGGAATCTCACCTCGTCTGGTCGGGTGCCCAGCCCGAAAAATAACGATGGGACCTGAATAATTTTGAAGACACTTGATGCCTATGACAAGCCCTTCCAATTGACTCTAGATTTTTCGAATTCCACTCAGCGGTTTTCGAGTTATCGATGATTGATGTTGAATTGATTGAAAGGGACAAATGAATTCTGTTATCCTTCAGGACGGAAGGACTCCCCTCCACATGACGGCCATTCACGGTCGTTTTACCCGTTCAAAAAGCCTCCTAGATGCCGGAGCATCACCAGACACTCGCGATAAAAACGGTAACACTGCCCTGCACATTGCAGCATGGTTTGGCCACGAGTGTCTGACCACAACATTGTTAGAGTGTGGTGCCTCCCCAGGGGCGAGAAATGCCGAGCAAAGGACCCCATTACACCTTAGTTGTCTTGCTGGCCACATTGAGGTGTGTCGAAAGCTCCTTCAGGTAGACAGTAGAAAGATTGACTCGAGAGACATTGGTGGAAGGACCCCTCTGCACTCGGCAGCCTTCGAGGGCTCCGTAGACTGCCTAGACCTTCTGTTATCAAGTGGCGCCAATTTCAGGCTATCGGACAATGATAACAGGCTTGCCCTGCATTATGCAGCGAGTCAGGGACATTATTTGTGTGTTTTTACTCTGGTGGGTTACGGAAGCGACCCGAATGCTCAGGATGTCAATGGCGCCACTTGTCTTCATCTTGCCGCAGCTGCGCCCAATCCGGCTGACAGCTCGGATCAGTGTGTCAGGTACCTCCTGGATCATCGAGCTGATCCCCAGATCAGGGACAAGAGGGGATTCACTTCGATACACTACGCGGTTGCTGGGGGCAATCAACCCGCGCTGGAGGCACTTCTCCATGACTCGAGTTTAGGCGCAACGGTAAGTCCTATATTGCAAAGTTATGAGTTTTTATCGAAGGACACGAGTTTATTGAATAATTTCGGGTGAAAATAATTGAAGAAAAGAGATGAAAATAAATTACACATTCGCGGACTAAAAACAAAGATAAAAGACGGAGAGGGAGCAAAAGAACAAGTACGCGACAACATTATTCTCATTTACCGCGGGATAATAGTTTACAGAACGTCCACCAGGTGGATGTAACCGAGTTTATTAAATAAATTGGGGCGAAGAGAATTGAAAAAAGATACAAAATAAAATTACATGTTCGCGGACTAAGAACCAAAATAAAAAATGGTTGAGAGGGGGGGAAAGAACAAGTACGCGACAACATTATTCTCATTTACCGCGGGATAATAGTTTACAGAACGTCCACCAGGTGGATGTAACCGAGTTTATTAAATAAATTTGCCGCGAAAAGAATTGAAAAAAAGATACAAAATAAAATTACATGTTCGCGGACTAAGAGCCAAAATAAAAATGGTTGAGAGGGAGGGAAAGAACAAGTACGCGACAACATTATTCTCATTTACCGCGGGATAATACCTACCAGAACGTCCACCAGGTGGATGTAACCGAGTTTATTAAATAAATTTGCCGCGAAAAGAATTGAAAAAAAGATACAAAATAAAATTACATGTTCGCGGACTAAGAGCCAAAATAAAAATGGTTGAGAGGGAGGGAAAGAACAAGTACGCGACAACATTATTCTCATTTACCGCGGGATAATAGCTACCAGAACGTCCACCAGGTGGATGTAGTCGAGTTTATTAAATAAATTGGGGCGAAAAGAATTGAAAAAAAGATACAAAATAAAATTACATGTTCGCGGACTAAGAACCAAAATAAAAATGGATGAGAGGGAGGGAAAGAACAAGTACGCGACAACATTATTCTCATTTACCGCGAGATAATAGTTTACAGAACGTCCACCAGGCGGATGTAGTCGAGTTTATTAAATAAATTTGCCGCGAAAAGAATTGAAAAAAAGATACAAAATAAAATTACATGTTCGCGGACTAAGAGCCAAAATAAAAATGGTTGAGAGGGAGGAAAAGAACAAGTACGCGACAACATTATTCTCATTTACCGCAAGACAATACTTCACAGAGCGTCCACCACGTGGAAATAACTGACTTTTCCAATCGCGAATTTTCCGCAACTTCACACACGAATTGTCTCTGAAATACATAAAGCGCTGTTTTCCAGGTCGGAGGCAACTCCTCGAACCCCTCCCCGGTGCTCCCCTCGACCTCCCTCCCCCAGTTAGCGACCCTCCTCCCGCCGCAACCGGTCCTCCCCCCCCAGAACTCCCTGAACCCCTCGACATCGGCTCTAACCCCCCTCCACCTAGCGGCGTACCACGGTCACGCGGAAATCCTCCGTCAGCTCCTCCCCCTCTTTCCAAGCACAAACATCCGCGAGGACACGGGTAAGACCCCCCTCGACTTAGCCAGCTACCGCGGTCACGAGCAATGCGTCCGCCTTCTCCTGCGGTGTGCGGCCCTCGTCTCAGTCCAAGATAATATCACCCGCCGTACGCCCGTCCACTGTGCCGCAGCCATGGGCCACACCGAATGCCTGAAACTCCTCCTCAAGTCCACTGAAGACGCCTCAGTCGTGGACAGATGCGACGCGAAGCATCGAACTCCCCTGACCCTCGCGGTTGCCAATCACTTCCCCGATTGCTCCTCCCTTCTCCTAAAATACAAGGCTGACTGCAATCTTCCGGACGTCAACAAGCACACGCCCCTCTTCCGGGCGGTCATCCACGAGGTGGACCTCCCGGTGGTGGAGATGCTGCTGCAGCACAATGCGCGGGTCTCCCCGCAGGACTCAAACGGAAAGACTCCGCTCCATCTGGCGGCCGCTTGTGGTAATGTGTCAGCTCTGGCGGCCCTCGTTAAAGCCGACTCATCCGCGGTGGGCCTTAAAGACGATCAGGGCTGCACGGTGCTGCATTGGGCCTGTTACAACGAGAACGCCAAGTGCGTTGAGTATCTGCTTGAGTCAGGGCTGATAGACACTCTGGAGGGAAATCCCTTCTCGCCGGTTCACTGCGCTGTTCACCAGGGCTCGGCGCACTGTCTGGAGCTTCTGATAAATAAATTCGGGGGACAGGCGGTGGCCGTCCCGAGGGATACACCTGGCGGACGGCTTCCGCTGCACATCGCGGCTTCCGCGGGCTCCGTCGAGTGCGCCAGATTGATTCTGGCGTCGGTGGGAACTGAGGCCGGGGGACTAGAGGCGCAGGATTACGCGGGACGCACGCCGTTGCTCAGCGCTGCTGTCACGGGGCAGACGAACACCATTGAACTGCTGTTGGAGTGGAAGGCTGATGTCAGGGCGGTCGACTCTGGCAGCAATACGGCTCTTCATCTGGCTTGCCAGAGGCGGCATTCCACCGCTGCTTCGCTCTTGCTGGATAGGATCGAGGCGATGGTGAAGGACGGGGAGGCCGGACAGAAGGGCCAGATGCACATGATGCAGATTGTTAATATGGTTAATAAACAGCAGAGGACGCCGTTGCATCTCGCTGCTAGGAATGGACTGGTCGGGGTGAGTATGATGCTCGGGGGGGATTGTGGGTCTTCGGGAGGTTCTCATCGGTTGTTCATAGGTCACCCGGAGACTTCTTCAGCTGGGGGCGAGTGTCTTCGCGGTGGACACTGACGGATTAACCCCGGCTCTGGCCTGTGCACCTAATCCAGCTGTTGCCAAGTGTTTAGCTACGATCTTAGCTGCTCATGGTAAGTTTGTAGCGGGTTGGGTGGAGCTTTGGAAATATTGACGCGATTTTTGAGAGATCGATTCGACTATTTTGCCAGATTCCAGAGATCGGGCCCAACGACATAAAATATCAACAAACATTGAATTACAGAAATTCACACTCTCAAGTGTGTTCTAGAAGGAATTGAATTTTAATTATGATTAAAATCTTATTCAGTGAAAATAGGAATTAAAACATGAGCAAATCATTTATTGTAATATGAACATTTAACAGCTGATAAATTGGGACATATGATTTTTATCGGTCGCGTTGCCTTTTGCCATGAGAATGATTATAAATTAATTCATAGTAATTCATAATTTTTTTTAATGGTTTTGTTTTTTTTCTGATTTTTAAGGCCAAAATTGGGAATCAACTCAACAGTCTCCATCCATCCAACAAACGTCCGAAGTTTATCTTAATGGAAGAGTCGGTGATTCACAGCACAGTTCAGATTCTGAATTCTACTGACGTCAACTAACGCGTTCACACGCTGATTTTTTATGAATGATTGAGATAATGGAGAAATTGGTGATTGACTCTTAGCTTTTTAATCGGTCTAAGTGCTTTCGACGCCTGCGATTTGTGCGGATGGAATTGGTATGTTTTTTATCCTCATAATGTAGAAGAATGGAGAAACAATATTTTCTATAAGGTAATGACGATAATTTTTGTTTTCTCGTTTTAATAATTCTTTTTTTTGTACTAGAATACAAAGATCTCTCGCTTTTGCGATGTGAATAATGTTAATGGAGTTTATAATAGCCGGTTGAATTTTTTATATGAATCAAAATAGTTATTGATACTTAATTGAGGACACCGGCATGCTCAATAATGCTCTTCGATTGTTTAGTTTTTATCGGGTGGGTAAATGCAATCAGTGGTATCGTTTCATGTCGTAACGATTGGCTTGAATAAAAAATTGTGAAATAATGTGAGTCCTTTGGGATGATAATTCCCCACCGTAGGGAACTTGCGTGATTTTTTGTATTGTTTTAGCCTTAAGGATATCCATGTACTTTGGCCATTTTTTTCCAGTGAAAAGCTTTTCTACTTTTGTCGTCAAACATCAGAGCTTTCATTTGACACCCATTTGACGCTAAGTTTCAGGACATTTTACAAAGATTTTATTATTTAAACTTTGCAGGTCTGAATTTGAATCTTGATATTGAACTGTTAGAAAATATTATAAAAATCTGAAGAAATTTTAGAAATTTTACTTTTGGGGGAAGATTGACGAAATAATTCAAAAGTTGCAATTTTTGAAAATTATGAGCCTTTTCTATAAATAATTTATAAACACTCAATTTTCTACCATAAAAATCATTCGTTCGGAATCGTAACAAATTTATTAATATTTTATTTATTTATTAATATTAATATTTTACCATAATTCGATTTCATGCCTAAAAAAAGAAGTTTTCCGAAAGTTTAAACAATTTTAATTATTTATTTATAAACAACGAATGTTTAAAAAATAATAATTCTGTGCAAACGGAAATTTGAATGACACTGAATATTCATGATTTTTTTCAAATTTTTCTCACGCAATTTGATTGACAAATTTGATGATTGAAAATAGTTTAATCTATAGTGTGGTCTGTACCAAACTGTAAAAGATACTTGGGATACTTTGACCATTTTTTTCCAGTGAAAAGCTTTTCTACTTTTGTCGTCAAACATCAGAGCTTTCATTTGACCCCATTTGACGCCAAGTTTCCGGACATTTTACAATGATTTTATCATTTAAACTTTGATGTCTTTGATATTTTATATATCTTTGATATTTCAAGTTGATATGTCGATCTTTGCACAAGCTAGAGTGATTACAAATTTTTTTTTATATCTCGAAAACTTTGTATGGACGGGTGTAAGATTGATGACCCTACGCTCGTCTAGCTGAGGTGAACACATCATTAGTCCAATATTTCTCTCAAAATGAGCGTGAAGATGCGATGATTTAAATTAGACAAGATCTATGCGCGCGCTGATCTATTCATTTGTTGAAATGAAGAAATGGAATTCATTGAATTTCATTTTCTCATGAATACCTTATAAAAATTGATAATGAATCAAAGAGAAATCGACTAATGATTGAAGTGAATAGCCAAGTAGAGTAAAAGAATATATAAAGAATTTTTCATTTTCAATTAATTATCTTCAATTTTTCAAAATAATCGATCTCCATAAAAGAACAGAATTTATTAATTTCACCGATGATATATATACATGTGAAATATATTTTATATATATATATATATATATATATATATATATATATATATATGACGTGAAAAAAAAAATTTACCATTGAAGAATTTTAAATTATGTCACTGAAGAATTTGAAAATGCCGCGTGTTTTTTTTTTTTGTGAATAACTTCGTGTCACATATTGACCAATCAGAATTAAGGATTAGCGGTCAGGCAGTTTCGAGATATTTCGATATAAAACAACTTCACGTTTCTTTCATCTTTAGTAAATAGGAATAGGATATCAGAGGGTAAAACCTTCGGAATTGGAATTTACTTATATTAATCATGATAAGTACTATTTTTTAATAAATAATCGTCCATAAATGGAGCATAGGATCAATGTCATTTTCATTGTACCTATTCTTTTAATTGGTGATATTTCAGTGAAATATTCGGATATTACTATAATTTATGCATTTTTATTAAATTTTTCACTATTTGAAATCTCGATCAAGGGATTTTTAATTCCATGTTGCTATTGTAACGGAGATATCAACGTTTTAAAATTGTGAGTTTCTTAACTTGTGGCTTTGACTCTGTCGTAACACGAGTTGATGTGAATGGGATTTTTCTCCCTTATTATTCAATAAATCACTCTTCATTGGTGTCTATGATTTTTCTTATTAACTAAAATAATAACGCCAATCGTTTCATTCTTAAAAGATTCTTGGGACTGTCAAGATTATTAAATTATTAATAAATAGATGTAGATGGAAGGCATCGGAACGCATATTTTGAAAACAAAACAATCGAAATCGGTTCATTAGTTTTGAAGATATTTGCGGAAAATGATTTAAAAACGAGTCGCTTTTTCTCAAAGACTATTAGATCGATCGGGCTAAAATTTTGCACAGAATTAGTCTTCATTCAGACCTATAATCTGACAAAATTTCAGATTTATTGGAATTACTTAAAACACCTAATTACTCAAGTAGGAGGCGGTGGACATGCTCACATACAGACATGGTCGCCATTCTACATAATTTACAATCACAATTTGAGAATGTAAAAATTGCACGATTATAGTGCCACGATCCGGAAGCAAAAATAAGAGATTCAAATTCAGACCTGCAAAGTTTAAATAATAAAATCATCGTAAAAAGACTTGAAACTTCGGGTCAAATGGGGCTCGACTGAAAGCTCTGATGTTCGGCTGAAAGAGTTGAAAAGCATTTCACTGGAGAAAAAATAGCCAAAGTACTTGGATATAAGTAATAGGAGAATTAGGAAAAACTGAGCTTCATGCAAGCTCCCTAATCATTGATTTTTCGTTCATTTATTTGTCACATTGTTTTTAAATATATCCGAGAGATGGCACTGACGAACCGGAATTGTGACGTCATTCATCGCCATCTGGACATTTTAAATGTCATTTTTCAGTCCTTTTTTAATAAAAATAAAGATTTGAAAAATTTCACCTTGAATTTAGCCACAATTTGACGTAAAAAAATAAAAAAATTCACCAAAATATCGCTATTCGGTCACAGTAACAGTCATTCACCCATTTGAATATTTCCCGCCAATTTCATGAGTTCCCATTCGTGCCCTCTTCAGTCCAATCCCAGAAGTTCCGAAGGCGATATACAAAAATCGAAGGCTAAAACGTTTAGCCGTGTGTGAGTGAAAAAACAGTAAAAAATTGGTTAAAACCGATAGATAAGCAATTAAAACCCTTAACAAATTCATATTTGCGACCTGAGTAGTCTCCACCTTCAAAATATCTCCAGAAATGTGAATATAACATAAAATCGCAGAACTTTCAGAATTAACCTCAAAAGATAAACTTCATGATTTTAAAAAATCCAAAAAATTGATGAAATTATTGATGATCCATTGATTATCGAGTAATTCGGTGATAATGGCACACGATAAGAAGGCGCCTCGTCGCAGTAGATCCCGCGAGCGTGATCGGGATGTCCACAGAGACCGGCGGGAGCGTCGCAGGTCCCGAAGTCGTTCCAAGGACAGAAAGACCTCGAGGAAAAGATCTAGATCGCGAGAGCGATCCCCTCGGGAGCGTCCACACGAGTCGAGGGGCTCCAATAGCGCCTCGAAGTCGTCCTCGACGCCTCACGACTCCAAGAAACGAAAGCAGAGCCCTATCTTCAGTCTTGATGACAGGGAGAAGGAGAAACGAGAGGATAAAGCGAAGAATTCCCATCAGACTCCTGAGGATAGCGAGGCAGAGGGTGATAAAAAGATTCCGAAGAAGGAACCACTGAGTCTCGAGGAGATTCTGGCGAAGAAGAAGGCTGAGGAGGAGGCGAGGGCCAAGCCGAAGTTCCTGACGAAGGAGGAGAGAGCAGCGCAGGCACTCGAGAAACGACAGCAGGAGGTGAGATGCACTAGGTGGATTTACGGGGATACTATGGGTTTTACGGGAAAATGTCGGAGAACATTTTTTGTGGAGAATTGAATTCTCTACAAAAAAGGCCTTGTGACTTTTTCCCCTAAATCCACTCCCTCTCCCGTAATTCCCAAAAAATCCAGAATGAAATTTTAAAAAACCCAACTTTTGGTCAATTGACACAGCACCCCATTTATTTAGCCTAAAAATAAAAGTTTTTTCGTTGGATTTTCTTCATGAGAAGAAAAGAAAAATGGAATGCAAAAAACTTGGAAAATTCGAGTTGAGCAAATTCTCTAGAAAATATATGAAAAGAATAAGTTATATAGAAAAATCGAATTCTGTTGACTTTTTCTATTGAATGTTTTCTATTGAACATGTCAATAGAATCAGCCAAAAACTAATAGAAAGTTTAATAGAACTTCAATAGAATTTCCTAACGAATTCGATGGGTTTTCCTATTAAATTTTTTCGTGCGTGTACGCGCGCGCATAGAGAAGAAAAATAGGGATCAGCGGGTTTCAAACAAGATACCTCGCTCATTGCGCCTGAATTAAATGAATATCGATAACTAATCAATTTATATCTGTAGTGAAATGGTAAAACGAGGTAAGTTAACTTAGCTTTTCGTGGAGTTTTTCGAAAATATCTCCGAAATTAAGGGAGATATCGAAATTTTTGTCGAAACCTTTTTTGTAGAGGTAATTGAGAGCTACGAAAAAGGTCATGACAAAAATTATGCTATCTCCCTTAGTTTTGGAGATATTTCTGAAAATCCCACCGAAGAGTTAGTTAACTTACCTTGTTTTACCACTTTACTACAGATATGTGTTTAATATTTTGAATTTGTATCGCCCGCGTTCCCTTTTCTCTCTAAACATAACCCCGCGTGATCGAATGGCAGCTGCTGTTGGGGGATTATTGATGGACTCGAGAATAATCACAGACGAAAAATTACGATTTTTCGATGGGAAAAGGAAAAAAAAAATCGATGTATATTTCCATTACTTGAAAAAAGTGGTGTGACACCCCTTAAGGTCATTAGACCCTCATGATCACTTCGTTCGTCCCTCCCGTATGGCCCTTAACACCGTTTGATCCTTATAACTACTCTCTTCCCGTTGAAAAATGTATCTTATAAGAAGCCCACGGAACATAAACATTCGGGAGGCAATAAAAATGCCGAGATTGGGGGTAGGCCTCAAGCGCTCCGAGCACAAGGTATATTATTACCTCGAGGTATCTTATTATTGAGGTATATACGAAGCCTCTACTGTACATTATTGTTTGTGGTGATAAACCACGGAGTTTGACGTATAAATTATTGAAATTAATTTGGAGTAATGGATTGCGGCACATTACCCATTTTTTTTACGATCCCCCAGGTAAATGCCCTTCGTCAGGCTCAGGAGTCAGAACGCAAGGCCCTTTTCACGGCTCAAGGTCCCTCCAATGACCTCAGCTCCTCTCACCCCTCAGGATCCTCCTCAACTCCTAGTAAAGATCGAGAGTGGGAGGATAATCGTGATAAACGAAGGGAGAAACGAGATCACGAGGAGGTGAAGGACAAGGACAAGGAGAAGGAGGTTGAGGCGATAAAGGAGAGGTACCTCGGTCTCATCAAGAAGAAGAGGCGAGTGAGACGCTTGAATGACCGTAAATTTGTGTTCGATTGGGACACGTCTGAAGACACATCGGTGGACTACAATAATATTTACAAAGAGCGTCACCAGGTCCAGTTCTTCGGGCGGGGAAATCTCGCGGGGATCGACATCAAGGCTCAGAAGAGGGACCAGAGCAAGTTCTATGGGGAGCTGCTGGAGAAGAGGAGGACTGAGGCTGAGAAGGAACAGGAGAAAATGCGACTGAAGAAGGTGAAGAGGAAGGAGGAGAAGCAGAAGTGGGACGATCGACACTGGTCGGAGAAGGCTATAGAGGAGATGACTGAGAGGGATTGGAGAATATTCAGGGAGGATTATAATATTACTATTAAAGGTGAGATGCATTTTTTTCTGTTTTTTGGTTTTGCTTCCGGGTGGAAGCATTGAAATCGTTCTCTTTTTCGATTCTCTAATTTTGCTTGGAAATGATGTAGAATGGTCTGAAACGTAAAAATACGAAGTTTGAGCACTTTGTGGGTATGTGATAGTGTCACCCTGGTGGTCAACTTTTAGAAAATTGAAGAATTGCAGGACAAATGATAAAAAAAAATATTATGATCCAACTTACAACTTGAATTGTCTCAATTTATGGCTTAAATGAGGGTTCAATTTTTCTCCTACATTTTGACTCCAGTCATTGCCCAATTACGACTCATATTGATGTTCAAGAGGTGTCTCAAATGACGACTTAAGGCCCGGGTGTACTATCTTTCGAATGTTATCTCGATGTTTTTTTTCATCTTTCGTCATCTGAAATTGTCAATTAAGTCCTGCATCATGCAGAAGTTTTGAAAAATTATGAATGAATAATCAAAAAACGTAGAAAAAATTCTTAATTTTTTCAAAGAGCATTTTTAATTTATATTCAGAATAAGTTGAATAACAAGAAATTGAAAAATGTATCTGATTTACGCTGACAAATAGCGGCCTGTCACCCAATATCATGCAGGGGGAAGACTGATTTCGTAAATATTTTCCCACACTGCACAGAGACATTTATTACGGAAAAGGCTCTTTGAAAAAAGTTGTTATATTTTGGAGAATTTTTTAATCACACTTTTATCACATAAAAATGGCAGATGACTACATACCAGTTTTAAAAATTGAGATACCTAGCTGTCACTTCCCAGCAGGAGTTAATGTTTTGTTATCCACCATGGAAAATGACAGCTAATAGATAATTTGCCACAGCGAATCAGATATTTGTAATTTCCACTTTTTTCAACTCATTCTGAATCTCAATTAAAAACGCTCTTTGAAAAAGTTCAGAATTTTTTCTATTTTTTTAAATCATTCTATCATTATTTATGGGAATTTCTACATGATGTACCACTCAATTGACAATTTTGGATTACGAAAGATGAAAAAAATCCAGATAAATTTCGAAGGATAGTACACCCGGGCCTTAAGTTGTGGCCCAAGTTATGACCTGAATTGTGTCTTAATCTACGGCTCAAGTAGGAATTCAAGTTTCTCCTAAAGTACAACTCATATTTGTGTTCAATCTATCTCAAATTGAGGCGCAAGTTTAATGCCCATCAAGTCTCAATTTACGTCTTATCCCCCAGGTGGAAGAATTCCGGATCCAATTCGTTCCTGGAAAGAGTCCGGCTTCCCCAAAGAGATCCTCGATATAATTGACAAAGTCGGTTACAAGGACCTGACCCCAATCCAGCGTCAGGCCATTCCCATCGGTCTCCAGAATCGTGACATCATCGGCGTCGCCGAGACTGGTTCCGGAAAGACCCTAGCCTTCCTCATCCCTCTCCTCCTCTGGATAACTTCCCTTCCGAAAATCGAACGCCTGGAGGAAGCCGATCAGGGCCCTTACAGCATCATCCTAGCCCCCACTCGTGAGCTCGCCCAACAGATCGAAGAGGAAACCAACAAGTTCGGCCAGCCCTTGGGCATTCGCACAGTAGTCGTCGTGGGTGGATTGTCCCGAGAGGAACAGGGCTTCCGTTTGCGCATGGGCTGCGAAATCGTGATAGCCACCCCAGGACGATTGATAGATGTCCTCGAAAACAGGTACCTAGTCCTCAATCAGTGCACCTACATCGTCCTGGATGAAGCCGACAGGATGATCGACATGGGTTTCGAACCCGATGTCCAGAAAATCCTGGAGTACATGCCAGTCACCAATCTCAAACCTGATAATGAAGATGCTGAGAACGAGGAGAAACTTCTTGCTAATTACAACACGAAGAAGAAGTTCAGGTATGTGGAAGGAATGGTTTTATTTCATATTTGAACTGCGAAGGAATATCGAATAATTGGAATACATATTTGAAAAATTATTCTGAGACTTATGATCTCAGAGTAAAACTTTTAAAAGTCTCAAGGTGAATTTTTTTAAATATTCTAATTATGATTTCTCGAAGTTTCAAGTTAACAATCTCAAGTTGACACTTGGGAGTCCTCACTTACGACTGAAAATTCTCAAGTTAAGACTTAAAAGTCCCAAATCAAAACTTGAAAATCTCAAGTTCACGTTTTTTTAATATTCAAATAGTGATTTTTAAAAGTCTCAAGTTGACACTTGAAAGTCCCAAATTCAGCTTGAAAGTCCCAAGTTGAGTTTGAAAAAAGTTTACAATTGAGATTTTTTAGTTCCAAATCGAAAGAATTTTTAAAATTTAAAAATTGAGACTAGCGAACGGACGCGTCGCGAAGGGAACAGTTTTTCTCATTTTCAAATGAAATATATTTATAATAACTAATAAGGAGAGTAGTGATACTTTTTGTTGGGATGATGATCGATTCGCAAGAAAATAAAAATTTCGATTTTTCAATGTCTCCGGAAAGTTTTTAAATTGATATATTTTTTCAAATAATGAAAGAATACCCATCAATTCAATTTCTATCCTCACATTTTGATAGAATACATTTAAAAAAATAGCAAAGAATAAAAATGGGAGATGAAAAATTTTATCGGATTAATATAATGTAATTTGTCCAAGTCTCAAGTTGAGACTTGAAATTCCCAAATTAACACTTGAAAGTTTCATATTAATTTTTTTTAATTTTAAAATTAAAATTTTTTAGGAGTCCCAAGTCGATGAAATTTTTCCAACTTTGAAATTGAAATTTGTTCAAATCGCAACTTGAGACTTTTACTTAACAATTTGCAACCTCAATTTAACACTCAAACCTCAAATTGAAGACTACATAAAATTGTAACAAATTTGTAAACCATTCGTAATTTGTAAATTTGTAATTTATTATCCGTTTCGTAAATAATCCAATAATGATTGTTACATATGAACAGAAAAAAAAGATTACATTACATTACATTTACATTACATTCTGCCTGTATTCTCATTACAGACAAACAGTGATGTTCACGGCAACGATGCCTGCTGCGGTGGAGAGACTAGCCAGAACTTATCTCCGAAGGCCAGCTGTTGTCTACATTGGGAGTGTCGGCAAGCCGACAGAGAGGACAGAGCAGATTGTCCACATCATGGGTGAGGCTGACAAAAGGAGAAAGCTCATGGAGATACTGTCACGTGGTGTTGAGCCCCCAATTATCATATTCGTTAACCAGAAGAAGGGGGCGGATGTCCTGGCGAGGGGGCTGGAGAAGTTGGGGTACAATGCCTGCACCCTTCATGGGGGTAAGGGTCAGGAGCAGAGGGAGTACGCCCTGGCTAGTCTCAAGGGGGGAAGCAAGGACATTTTGGTTGCCACTGATGTTGCTGGCAGGGGTATCGACATCAAGGATGTCTCCATGGTCATCAATTATGACATGGCCAAGACTATTGAGGATTACACTCACAGAATTGGAAGGACTGGGAGGGCTGGCAAGGCTGGGCTGGCTATATCATTCTGCACGAAGGATGATAGCCATCTGTTTTATGATCTCAAGCAGACGATTTTGAGCAGTCCTATCAGCACTTGCCCTCCGGAGCTGCTCAATCATCCGGACGCACAGCACAAGCCTGGAACTGTGGTTACTAAGAAGAGGAGGGAGGAGAAGATCTTTGCGTGAGGGGGGGATTATGCAATTGGTGAGTGTTTCTGCATTTTCAGAGATGGTTGGGAGTGATGGCGTTAGGTTGGTGCCGATTTACTTCGGCACTGATTTTTTTTTGAACGCATAGGGTGAACAGGGGAATTGCAGAACCCCCCAATTAACGGAACTTGACTTTTTGCCAGATTTCTAGAATATTTACCTATCTGTCGAATCGATTTTTTTTAATCAAGTCGATATTTCTGTCCATGATGTGAGAATAGCTGGCAGCTGTCATTTTGTAGTTAAATTTAACAGTGTGACCGCTAATGTGACGAACGAAGTTACTTGGGTTAATAATCATCAAATGTCATAAGTCCAGACTAATGTTGATTCTAAAAGCTTCATTTTTTAACAAAAGTACTAATGATGAAAATTTAAAAAAATTGGAAAACAGAAAAATCAATCATTTGAAATAATAATAATTTTTTTCAATAAAATAAGACATTTTTTTTTTTCTTCTCGAAAAGATATTTATGTTTTGTTATTGATGACATCAGGCGCCAGGAAATCCATAGGGGTGAAGAATGCTGACGTCAAAAATCCTATTCCGGTTGAGTCAACAAAATTGTGATGTCACAAATTCACCATTTTCATTTGTCATTTAAGTACTTTTTCGGTTCATTTTTTTTATCATCAGGATTAATAATAATTGATGAATTAACAATTTGATGAATAATTTATTAAAGGGTCTTGTAATACTTAATCCTCTCATTGGACCCTCCCCACGCTTGATAAACTCCTTAACAAATATTTTGAAATAAAAATTGTTAGTTTCTGTTTTTCGTTTCCTTCTTTTCATTTTTTGACATAAAAATACTTTATTTAATGATAAATCTTACATATTTTTTCATTAATAATTTAATTACTCTTCCACTTAGTTTCGTTATTTTCGTCAATTTTTTCGTTATTATTCACTTAACTTTGGTTATTAGATTTATTATGAGGTTTCTTTGGTTTAGTTAAGCTGGTGGGGGTGGGGGGATTACGTAGTTAGGGTCAGGTACTCGGCAGTCCTCGGAATAATCTCCCGGAAGGACTCTCTCCACTATCTTGGCGAATTTCTCCAGTGGACAGGCGATATCACAATTTTTCATCTTCAGGGGCTGGGTCTCGTAGTCCGGTGCATTCCTCTGGAATATCTGGTGAAAAAAAAATGTTCACATTTTTTGGGTGTTCTCAAGAATGTGTTCAGACATTTTCAACATCAAAAGTTAATTCAACGGTCATTCAAGTAGGGAAATCACCTCAATGACTAATGATTCTATAAAAATACTGAAACTTTCGCCATTTTCGCAAAATATCTCAAGATGGAGTGCGTCAAGAGAAAAATGTCATAAGGCATTTTTTGTAGAAAATTTCGTCCTGTACGAAAAAGGTTAGACACATTTTTCTCTAAGTCAACTTATTAACGAGATAATCTCCTAATCAATAAAACACCCCATGCCTAATTGGAATTTATCCCATAATTTTTGTGCCCAATTGGCTTCATTATCTCGGTAAAGAGTTGTTTTATCGAAAAATATGATAAGAAATTTTTTGTTGGAAATTTTGTTCTCTACAAAAAAGTGTTTAACACATTTTCTTCTAAATCCACTTGTTCTCAAGATAAATCCGCGTGAAAAATAGCTCCCTTTACAGACTATCGTGAGAATTAAAAAAAAAATCGCTAGATTCAACTCTGGATATTTGTATTCAATTAAGCAGAGAACCGAGCAACGAAAAGGGCAAAGAGTTTTTCACTAAATTCTATACACGAAGACGAAAACCTTGGTTTTGGAATAAGAACAAACTTCCACGTAGCACGATAGTCTTGGTCAATAGGGCTCGGGCTAATCATTACCACTTGGTTGCATCTCTCAAACGTAAAAATATTACAGAATCTGCTGAATGAAGATGTGGGCATCCCTCTGAGGATCTTGATCATGTCCTCTGGGACTGTCCACGATACTTTTGCAAACCAACGGATTTACACAGCCATTCACAAGTGATCGCATTCTGAAAAACTTGGACCTAAAATGTATTGAAATCGTCTCCAATTTTCTCACTGTCTGTAAAATTGATGTATGAGCTACCACAAACTACTTCACTAATCTGTAAAAACTTCAGTAAACAATTTCTTTTTTAAATTTATTTTTACATATATATATGTAGCTGTATAAACCTATTGGTTTCGTGCTTAATAAAAAAAAACGTGAAAAATAGAAAATGTCCAATTCTTGCCTGCACATTCCATCTTCCATTTTCCTCGTGCAATTCGATGATGACCATGGATGAATATCCTGGTGGCTCTCCATCCCAGAGTCCCAGAGCACTCAGGACATTGACTAGAGTGCTGTCATGAGCCACATAAGCGAACATTTTTCTATCTGCTGGGGTCAGCGTTCCATTGCTTCTCTCTTGCATTTTTCTTAAGGCTTTTTTCACGAAAGGTCCGCCTGATAATTTTCTCAATTCCTCGGTGAAGACGTTCATTCTGTAGCTCATGATGACAGAGGGCAACATTTTGTCTGGGAAATAGCGTTTTACCCATGAGGGGAGCAATAGATTCGCCATTTGTGCCTGGAATCAATATTTTTTTTTGTGAAAATCAATTTTTCTAGATAAAGAATTCGCTCCAACTGATTGGGGATTTTTTGATGATTAATTGTGATGTCAATGTCGATAATTATCATCTATGAATGATGATGATGAGGTGAATGGAATGATGAAAGCCATGAAATCAAAGGATTTGAAGGAAATAATGAAAAATAAAGGGTTTTTGTCATCGAAAAATCTTGCTAAACTGCGAAAATTTATATTTCTACTGAAAAAAAAATTATTTTCGATGAATAATAATGTTGACGATTATTTACACACCTCAGCATGTAATGTACCGTAAACATCAGCAAGATCTTCAGCTGTTTTGATCGATTTTCCAGTGAACATCTCGATTTCCTCGTACATTCCTCTGTTCTCTTCATTGAATTCCTTCACCTCTCTGTGATTATCCATTCGCAATCGTTCCATCGTGAATTTCGGGCAGGCGTTCCAGATGATTAATAACTAGGAATCATTAATTAATTATTGCATTAGTTAAATTAAATAAATTAATTGAATTAATTTGATTCAAAAATTGACTTTCTGATTTTTTTTTTCTGTTAAAAATCGAAAATTGATGTTTTGATCTCAATAAACTTTATAATTATTTACCAATCACATGATTAATGACTACAAATCATTAAAGAATAATTACGTCAGTTAAACCAATTGAATGAACCAAATTAATCGGTAAAATCGATTTAAAAATGTTTTTTTCCTTAAAAAATTGGAGAAACTCATCTTTTTTTTTGTTGTGGTCTCAATAAATTTGATGATCATTTCGTAAGTAGATGACTACTTAATGACCACAAATTATTAACAAATAATCAAATCAATGAAAGGAATTGAGATACTTGAAATAATCGATGAAATTCTATTATTTTTTGCTTTTGTTCGTTAAAAAATTGATTTTTCATTTCTGTTTTTGTCTTTTTTCTTTCAGTAAATTTGATAATAATTACCTGGTCGTCAACTCTCGTCCAGTAGTGCAGTACCACTGGCTGCCAGGGGATCTCAGCCTTGAACGTCTGCTTGTCCGAGGGCTTCCAGAGGGAAGACGACAGAATCATAGCTGTCATTTTTGTACGATCTGACGAGGTACTCTGCAGCCAGAATTTATTTGGACTGTACGATTCACCCAGGAAGTGATCGTAACGGTGACGCAGATATGCGCCGGTGTTGTATACATTTACTCTACCTTTCTGAAACGTGTGAATTTTTTTTCAGTTATTTTCTGTTCAATAAAATCGACGAAAAAAGCCAATCCCAATTTGGTCGCAATTTTTTTTTATTATCTCGTTAATAAGTGAATTTACCGAAAAATGTCGTGAAACAGTTTTCGTAGGGAATTTAATGCTCTACAAAAAATGTCTTGTGACATTTTTCGATGAGTCCAGTCATTTACGAGATAACTCCACTTTTAGTAGACCCTTTCTGTCTCTGACCTGAATGCCAAAGGAAGTTGGAGTAATTATTGAAATTCACTTACGTTCGTCAATTGACCCCATCCATACGGTGCCATAGAGTCATTAATATAAGGATCCTTAGGATAAGTATCCACAGGTGCCCTCTCCCCATGTCGCATCAGCTTTAATCAAAATTTCTTGCATTTGTTTGCATTTTCTTTGAAAAAATCAAAGACGATTATCAATAAACGTGGAATAATCAGTTGAACCAGTGGACTACGTAATATATCGCTACTGTTATCACTATTACTATCAGAACGGTTAGGAAAATGTATCGAGCGAAGCCAAGCATGAGGCAAAACATTTTTTCCTGTTTTATGCACTCAGTACTTTGAATATTGCCACAAGTTAATTTAAAAAAAAAAACAAGCAAACGTAATTCGCTCAGTATCTCAGTAATGAGTGGGTTTAGGAAAAAATGCCTCTGAACCTTTTTTGTAGAGAATTAAATTTCCCACAAAAAATGTATTTCGCATTTTCTTCTCAACTTAATTATTAAAAAGATACTCGTGAAGTGCGAGAATTGATGATGTATTTTTAGGAAAATTTTGGGTGATTTTTTTACTTACAATTGTCACTTGTCGCAGGGTTTCTTGGTTTACTGAGCCCCCCCGGGGGTCTGGGTCTCGGGACACGGCTGCTGGTGACCCTAGAATCATCAATTGATCGTTAATTAATAAATAATTAACTAAGAATTCGTAGGAAAGAAGTAGATTTTTAATTTGAGAAAAAATTTGTTTTACGTTTTTTTAAATGTAGGATTATCTCGTTAATGAGAGGATCTAGAAGAAAATGTTAAAGAATATTTTTTGTTGATAATTTACTTCTCTACAAAAAATGTTCTCGGATATTTCCCCCTAAATCCACTCATTAACGAGTTAATTCGACGATTAACAATCACTTCTCATTCAACTGTGAGAAATTCCACTTATCCGTTCAGTTATCATCATTCCTGATTAACGAAAAAATTATTCAACATTAATAAACCACCAATCTTTCTCTGAACAGTACCGAAAACCAAGAAATAAATTTCTCTCAATTTTTTGAACATCGGAAAATGATATTTTCTCAACAAAAAAAAGACAATTTAATGGGAAAAATTGTTAGAAGCGGAAAGTTTGTCAACTTTATGAGTAATTGTGCCCTCGTACTTGTTCTCGGGTGATGAATACAATCTGAAATAGTTAAAAGTAAAAAAAAATGCGATTTTCCCCGGCAAATGACGCCTGAGGCTCGATAAAAAGTTCAATGGGGTCGAGATTCGATACTTGGTCGAGTGGTGGATGTCGGTGAATAAACTATAAGGAAATACTCCCATAGATCGAAATAACTCGAGGTTCATTAACTTATCATTACGGCTACTCATTGGATAACGAACCATTGCTCCCCTGGTGTGCAAATGATTTTTTTTCCTTTCTGTTTTTTGGGGTTTTATCGACTATTTCTCAACTTGAATTTCAGGAGTGATAGGGGAAGGAGTTTGCTTATTTTTATTTATGCGGAGAGATTGTCGTGGTATCGGGAGAAGTACGTGAGGACTCTTGTTAATTGGCTTTTTATTTTAATTAGGGGGACTACAATGTTTTTTGGAGGCATTTCAGGTTTTTCTCTTGGGGCATCACAACGCACAATGCGTCTGGAATAATTGTGATAGGGTGAACAGTCTAATTATGGAACACTCAAGGCTCTTCGGTGGTTCAGACAATGGGTTAAAAATGAATTATGGTTTGAAAAAATATAAAATAAATACTGGTCGATTCAAACTTCAGTAGGTTTTAGAAAAAATACATTATGTAATGGGAAATACATGCTTAAAAATAAAGAAACACATTATGTAAAGAGAAATAATCGGGAAAAATGAAAAATTATGGTCAAGTCCAAAAGACCTATTACGGGACACTTTTGCCAAATATGGAACATCGAGCGGCCAATTACGGAACATTAGAACTTTGTGAGACGGTGAAACATTAGGAATCCGAAGTAATAAGGACATTTTTGTAGAAAAATTCAATAAATTCAGATTATAATTGAAAATGGGAATTGCCATTCTAATTTATTATGCAAAGAAACTCTTACTAGTGAACAAACGTTAAAATGAGTAATGTCGATCATATGAACACATAACTCGACTTTCTTCGGATATGAATTTGTCAGAATAATTTAACAAGGAATAGAAACATAAATGTCATATTTTCAACTTATTAATTGTCTATATACTTTTGACTGAACCACTCTGGCGCGTGCCAAACGAAAACATTAGTGTTCCGTCGATTGGAAATGCCATGAAAACCCAACCCAAATGGCGGAGAACACCCATATATTTTTAGAAATAAGAACTCGGATGGAATGAATGCAAAAATATGGAAAAATAAAGCTTTTAGGATTAATATTAGTCTGGACTTACGACATTTGATGATTATTAAAGTAGCTTTGTTCGGCACATTAGCAGTCACACTGTCAACTACCCAATTACGGAACATTAGAACTTTGTGAGACGGTGAAACATTACGAAGCCGAAGTAATAAGGACATTTTTGTAGAAAAATTCAATAAGTTCAGATTATAATTGAAAATAGGAATTGCCATTCTAATTTATTATGCAAAGAAACTCTTACTAGTGAACGAATACATAACTCGACTTTCTTCGGATATGAATTTGTCAGAATAATTTAACAAGGAATAGAAACATAAATGTCATGATATTTTCAACTTATTAATTATCTATATACTTTTCACTGGACCACTCTGGCACGTGCCAAACGAAACATTAGTGTTCCGTCGATTGGAAATGCCATGAAAACCCAACCAAAATGGCGGAGAACACCCATATATTTGTAGAAATAAGAACTCGGATGGAATGAATGCAAAAATATGGAAAAATAAAGCTTTTAGGATTAATATTAGTCTGGACTTACGACATTTGATGATTATTAAAGTAGCTTTGTTCGGCACATTAGCAGTCACACTGTCAACTACCCAATTACGGAACATTAGAACTTTGTGAGACGGTGAAACATTACGAAGCCGAAGTAATAAGGATATTTTTGTAGAAAAATTCAATAAGTTCAGATTATAATTGAAAATAGGAATTGCCATTCTAATTTATTATGCAAAGAAACTCTTACTAGTGAACGAATACATAACTCGACTTTCTTCGGATATGAATTTGTCAGAATAGTTTAACAAGAAATAGAAACATAAATGTCATGATATTTTCAACTTATTAATTATCTATATACTTTTCACTGGACCACTCTGGCACGTGCCAAACGAAACATTAGTGTTCCGTCGATTGGAAATGCCATGAAAACCCAACCCAAATGGCGGAGAACACCCATATATTTGTAGAAATAAGAACTCGGATGGAATGAATGCAAAAATATGGAAAAATAAAGCTTTTAGGATTAATATTAGTCTGGACTTACGACATTTGATGATTATTAAAGTAGCTTTGTTCGGCACATTAGCAGTCACACTGTCAACTACCCAATTACGGAACATTAGAACTTTGTGAGACGGTGAAACATTACGAAGCCGAAGTAATAAGGACATTTTTGTAGAAAAATTCAATAAGTTCAGATTATAATTGAAAATAGGAATTGCCATTCTAATTTATTATGCAAAGAAACTCTTACTAGTGAACGAATACATAACTCGACTTTCTTCGGATATGAATTTGTCAGAATAATTTAACAAGGAATAGAAACATAAATGTCATGATATTTTCAACTTATTAATTATCTATATACTTTTCACTGGACCACTCTGGCACGTGCCAAACGAAACATTAGTGTTCCGTCGATTGGAAATGCCATGAAAACCCAACCCAAATGGCGGAGAACACCCATATATTTGTAGAAATAAGAACTCGGATGGAATGAATGCAAAAATATGGAAAAATAAAGCTTTTAGGATTAATATTAGTCTGGACTTACGACATTTGATGATTATTAAAGTAGCTTTGTTCGGCACATTAGCAGTCACACTGTCAACTACCCAATTACGGAACATTAGAACTTTGTGAGACGGTGAAACATTACGAAGCCGAAGTAATAAGGACATTTTTGTAGAAAAATTCAATAAATTCAGATTATAATTGAAAATGGGAATTGCCATTCTAATTTATTATGCAAAGAAACTCTTACTAGTGAACAAACGTTAAAATGAGTAATGTCGATCATATGAACACATAACTCGACTTTCTTCGGATATGAATTTGTCAGAATAATTTAACAAGGAATAGAAACATAAATGTCATATTTTCAACTTATTAATTGTCTATATACTTTTGACTGAACCACTCTGGCGCGTGCCAAACGAAAACATTAGTGTTCCGTCGATTGGAAATGCCATGAAAACCCAACCCAAATGGCGGAGAACACCCATATATTTGTAGAAATAAGAACTCGGATGGAATGAATGCAAAAATATGGAAAAATAAAGCTTTTAGGATTAATATTAGTCTGGACTTACGACATTTGATGATTATTAAAGTAGCTTTGTTCGGCACATTAGCAGTCACACTGTCAACTACCCAATTACGGAACATTAGAACTTTGTGAGACGGTGAAACATTACGAAGCCGAAGTAATAAGGATATTTTTGTAGAAAAATTCAATAAGTTCAGATTATAATTGAAAATAGGAATTGCCATTCTAATTTATTATGCAAAGAAACTCTTACTAGTGAACGAATACATAACTCGACTTTCTTCGGATATGAATTTGTCAGAATAATTTAACAAGAAATAGAAACATAAATGTCATGATATTTTCAGGACTTTCTTTTAGGATCAACATTAGTCTGGACTTACGACATTTGATAGCTATCAACCCAAGTCACTTTGTTCGGTACATTAGCGGTCACACTGTCACATCTAACTACTCAACTGTCGCAAAACGGCTGAAAATGTCAGGTGGCAGGGTTTATTTCCATTATTGACCGGAAAACAGCAGATAAACCACCAAATATATTCTCAAAAAAGAAAAATTGATTCGACAGATAGATAAGTATTCCACAAATCTGGCAAAATATTCAAGTGTTCCGTTAAGTAGGGCGGGA